>NC_092815.1:31009519-31219519 GCF_023375885.2 Dermacentor andersoni
GTTCTTTAGAATAGAATCGAGTCTTGCAAGCCCTCCTCGCGTGCAAATCGTGCTGCTGCATCGGCATGTTCGTTGTCCATTATGCCACAGTGGCTTTAAATCCACTGCAACGTGATGTCGTGTCCATGCTCGATGAGGTAGTGAAGCAGCAGTATGATTTCTAGAACTAGTTGTTCGTGAGGTCCGCAGCGTAAGGCAGAAATCAAACAATGAAGAGCAGCCTTGGAGTCACTGAACAAGCTCCATTTCTTAGGAGCTCACCAAGAAACAAGCGGTAGACTGGTGCCTCCTGCAGACAAACATGTATCGTAACCCGATGGCCTGCATCAGATTCTATGCAGGGCAATACAATGATCAGTGTAAATTATGTATGAGAAGGGCGGATCTGTCACATATTCTATGGACCTGTTCTAACGCGGCACCTCTCGAGGGCTGCAAAATTCAAAACCGGCAGCAGCGGGAGACCATGCTACTCAGCTCAAACCAGCGAGACCAGGTCTGGGCCGTCCAGCTGGCCGAAGCAGCCGCTGAGACACGGGGGATCTCGGCCGTCTGCTAGGCGGAAGAGGCTGCGTCCGCCCTCATGATTGCTGGCAATAATAAAAGTTGACTCTCCCTCTCTCTCAACGAATCCATGCCAAATCGGAGAAAGGAAAAATCAATCTCCTGCCCATCACTTTCAGGGTTGCCTAACAACAGCGCCCGATCTCCCTTTAGTGTTTTATAGACCCAGGCACTCCATGCGGATATACATACTTCCTCGTGTTCAAAAGCGCGTTCTGCAATATGCTATTGCTTGCGATTGTGACAATAATCGGCATTGCGAGAAACGAAACAAAATACTCGCTTGTGCGCATAAACACCGCAGCAAATCAGGCCAGGCCTTTCCTCTGTGTCGAGGTCCTGTGGCGTAGCCTCTGTTCAAAGTATCCTTCATGTGAGCCACTCAACCTGAACGTTTCCCCGTGTCTCGGGCAAGCTTAACTGCTTGTATCGGGGTATGCTACGTCTCAAGTATATGCACTCTTGTTACTTACCCTGCGGGCCCAGGGCGGGGAGAGGCTTAGCTTGATTAGTTCATACCAAGGATGCCTGGAACTAAGGTTATGTAACATGTCTACGATACGGAGGAAATAGCCGGCCTGAATTGCAGCAGCGATTTCGAGCGCACGCGCGCATTTCGTTTTTCTTGCTTCGTCGGTCATTCTCAATATACCGTGATCAATACCTATCAAGCGGACACAAGGTCTCTCTCTTATATATATATATATATATATATATATATATATATATATATATATATATATATATATATATATATATATATATATATATATATGCATAACTTGTTTCTACATACTGCAGCCCCATAGGAGGGCTATTGATAGCCCTACTATGCACTCCTGCAATTGCAGGAGTGGATAAAAGCAGCGGTGAAGAAAAAATAAAGTGCAATCAACAATGACTCTTGCAACATTTGTACGACAGTCAAAGAACTGGAAAATCGTTTTCATCGATTCTATAGAGCAGCGAATCAGCGAAATGCATACACATAAAGTATAAAGTAAACCTAATTTAGTCAGTTACTCACACTGGTTTTTATAGAGAGCACTTTCGAATTCGCTTATCAGGAGTGATCGAAGGCAGTCAGGTAAGGAATTCCATATTGCTATAGTGCGGGGAAAGAAGCTTTACTTGAAAGTATTTGTACGGGTATAAAAAGGGTTGAGATTAAGCTCGTGGAAGATAGCGTGCAAGAAGGCTTGGTTAAAGATATGCAAACTGCGTTGAAGTATGATAGGTGTTGTGCAAACATTTTCATGATTCCACATCACAACGTACTGAAAGTAAAGTTAGTTTCAGCGCAGGGAGGGCAGACGAGGGGGAAAAATAGCGGTCATACCAGTGAAAAATGAAACGAACGGCTTTTTTTTTTCTGAACTGCTTCTCGTTTGATTATGTTATTTCGGTTATGGGGTGACCAGACTGTGGCGGCATAATCGATAGCGGGGCGAGCAAGAGTTTTATACATTAAAAGTTTAGTTGCCTTCGGACCCTTTTGCATAGCAAGATGTAGGTAGCCAAGTTGTTTTAGGGCCTTCGAACATGTTTTGCCAATGTGTGTAGCCCATGAGAGATTGTGAGTAAATGTTACGCCAAGCTATTTGTGTTGTCGAAATCTGGTTAAAGATGATCCATTCAAGGAATATGTCGCAATGACAGGTGCCGCCCTTTTCTTGAAGGACAAAACAACCGTTAATTTTAAAGTTAATGTTCATTTTCCATTTTTCACACCAAGCACCGAAAGTGGCAAAGGAATCGTTCACTCGCTTATAGCTAGTCACAGAGTCAATCACGTAGTATAAGACGTAATCGTCAGCATAAAGACGAATGCTGGAAGAAACATGTTTGGGGAGGTCATTGACATAAATTGAAAACAATAAAGGACCCAGGACGGATCCTTGAGAAACCCCAGAGCCTACTTCAAGAATGTATGACCTTGCAGAACTAAAGTCGACGTATTGGGACCGGTTGGAAAGGAAATATCAATCCAATCGACCAAACGGGCATTTTTTTAGTATCGTATTTAATTTTGCCAGAGGTGCGAATGACGTAATGAATCGAAAGCTTTAAAAAAATAATTGAAGATAGCGTCGATCTGTTTACCGATATCCAATTGATAAGCAATGTCATGGGTGAAGTTGGTTAACTGCGTGATAGTAGTGAAACCACGTCTAAAGCCATGCTGAACATTAGTTAGAATGTTGTTCAACTCAAGAAAATCTGTTGTGTGTTTGCAAATAACATGTCCCAGCCCATGTAGACCATGTGACTCCGCTCATTCGCTATCGTATTGCAGAGAAGAACCGTGTGCGCCGACCATGGCGAAGTGAGAGGCCGCCGCTCTAGACAAGGGCTACACAGTGCGTCAGCATCTTTGGCGGTGGCACATGGAAAGGAAGCGCCGTCGTCCCTGATTAGCGATAGGCTCGACACATGGTTGAGAGCGCGGCAATAAGACAGTGCTCGAGCGTAGCCACGTGGTTTCATTTCATATTTCGCGGGCTTTCTTTAAACGCCGAAAAAAAAAGTAAGATTGCTGTGTAGCACGTACGTTGTCACAAAAAATTGTATCGGTCCTTTCTGAACCCCTCTACAACGCAAAGAAACGCACCTGGCTCTAAAGTGAATATTAAAAATGTAGCATAATTATTCTTAATTAATTAACTAATCAAGAGGAATATAAAGATACTCTAAAGAGCGCCACACGACGGCAAACGATCGTTGGTTTCATTCAGCTGTGGTTAGCCACTTTTTTAAGATCATTGGTTCAAGTTACCTGAAACATCCTGTATGCACAGGGTGTAGCCAAACTTTAAAGAATAAGCTAATGGTACCTAGCTGGACAGAACCGAGGTAATGTTGTTCGGCGTCGCTTCGAGATACTCAGATTATTTTTGTCAGCCTGCCTAATTCCATAATTGATCCTAACGAATTAATCAATTTCTGAAATATTATATAGTTAGGTTAACAGTGTCAATGAGAAAATTGTAGAGCAACATGAAAAGCTCCCGATATAGCTTTCTGTTACTCAATAGGTTCTGCATAAAAGTGTTTTACCGAAAGTCGAAGAAACCCGCGAATACTCGCAAAGTGCCTCGAGCGGCCTGTCGCGCGGCAATTTTGTGTGCATCTCGAAACTGGTTTAATTCTCAGAATTTGTTTTAAGTGGATATGGCTTGCAACTCATGGGACAAATTCATAAATTGCAATATGCACATAACGTAATTAATTAAAGAACCTAATTCGTGATGGTGCACTTGAGAATTTGGTTAATAATTAAGACTAATTATGTAATTATAGACGGAATTCAAAAAATAGTCTCTCTCCAAGCGACGGCAAAAATATTACCATGGTTCTGTCCAGCTACGTGGCATTCGGATATTTTTACATCTTGGTGCATGATAGTTGGGACACGCTGCACATCGGTAGTTCAAACACGCACGCAGTAGTAGTTCAAACACGCACGTTGCACGTTGCACGACACAACGATTGCTGTTAGCGCGCAGACATCCGCTGGTGATTCGGGCATCGTTTAAACATGTAAATTGTGTGAACATGCAAATTGTTCAAACAATTTAAATATTCAAACATGCAACAGTGCACATCTGCGTATGCAATTCGTCTTCCGTTTGAACAGTTTTAATACGCGCAACACTCTGACAGAACACAAACAACCAGTGTTTAGAAATAACTCTGCGCGAATCTTTTGTTCTTGCTGCGATAGCAAGTATGAGGACACTCGAGGCGTGTTCCCGCTGTTGCAGTTGCCGTCCTGTCTCGGGGCGACGGTGCATACGGCGTCTCCGCGCCCTGCGTCGAAAATCACGTGGTCTACTGTGGTCGCCTGGGCGAGCCCGAGAGAGTGAGACGAGATGGCTCGTGCCTTGATACGCGCTGTCTTTCCGCGTGCCAATGCAATGTTGGAGTTCACGCAATGTGCTGAATTTCGTAGGTGCGGCGCAGTTGAAAGGGTGAAAGGAACGGCAGCACGGAACGTTCGCCTTGGGACAAGCCCGTGCGATCCCCACCGCAGGCGCTGCTCCTCGCGCCAACTTTGTGTCCACGAGTGCTCGCGCTCATCGAATGAACCCCGGGATACTCGAGGGATTTGATTCTAATGCTATTAGCGTTTTACGCGTGGCCAGTGGTTTTATAGCGGTGACCCGCCCGCGTTAACATCGGGATCGGCCGGCTGTGAACGGTGGATGAGAATAAATAGAATAGAATCAAACGAAAGCAATCCTAACATTATAACACCCTTCTCCGTGTGTGTCTTTGTACGCGTGAGAACAGGCGTGTTAATAGGCGAGTTCTTGCGGCAGTATAAACTGCCCATAAATTTACGAGTCTTGGTTCGACCTTTGGGCGAAACTGCATTTTTTCCTAAACGGTCGCTACATTACTTTTTGGGGATTTAACTGTGAAGTTGCAAACTGTTTCTTCGACTGTGGTGTCGGCAAAGGGGCTACGTGGGAGCCAACCATTTGCGCCATAGGCTCGCGTGAAGTAGCTTTTGCGTATGTTACACAAATGCTTGCCAGGGAGCTCAGAGGCCAATGTTGCCTGCGAACTTGAGCTGCTGACACGACAGGGCACCGAGTGTGTGTCCGCGCCGGGCGAATGCCAAATTGGAAGGATTTCGGTACATAAGAAAGACTTATTTCGAGGTAGCGTTCTTGAGCGCAAAATACAGGCGGGAAGAAACGGAGTGGACAGGACACTTGGCGTTAAATTTGCAGCAAGCAGAGCTCCGCTCACACGGAGGGAGAGAAGACAGAAAAGAGCCTGTTGTAGAAGAAATGGAGTTCAGAAGCGTAGACTGTTGGGCCAGTTGGTGCCTCATGTAGGGCAGTTGGTGCACTTTTCTCTCTTTTTACTTACGCAATCGAAAAAAAAAAATCCGCAGAGTGCTGTGTAGCTTTCAGAGCTTACGCATCAGTAAACGGCGAGCAAATTTTATGGTCAATATTCAGGAAGTCCCGGGTTCGACACCTGTTGCAGCGCATTTGTTTTGTTTTTCATTTATATACGTGTAGTTTCGTTGGGAGGGCATGAGTAATGTTGCGGGTTCTTGCTGGCGAATAAACAGTGCAAGTTAGCACTTCGCACCCTCCCTCATGATTGTGTTGATTTGCACTACTTTATGTCACACGTACAACGCACTAGGGGATCAGAATGTTTCGCTGCATGATGGACGTTTTCTGTTGTTGTTGTTGCGAGACACGGCTTGGCAGCTTTGGGGAGGACTGCGGCATAAACAGTCGTTCATTGCAAAATACTGAGAAGTAAGTTAGAAGAAGGAAGCATTGCACGGTCCTCTGCTGCGTCTTTCCGCAGAGCAAGAACGACAGTTCTGAGCTGTCGTCGATGACCGAGGGCTCCCCGCCGACGTCGGCGCGGGGACCGGAGCAGCGGACCAGCGGCGACGTCAGCGCTGCGCTGGCCTTTTCCCAGCGTCTGCAATGCACCGAGTGCGTCCAGTGTGCCCTCATGGAGGACGCCGTGCAGCGTTTGGAGGCCAGCCGACGGGAGGCCGGACTGAAGCTGCGCAGCTACGAAGCGCAGATCCGCTCGCTGCAGCAGGCGAGTTCCTGCGTATACGCAACACTGTATCATCCACAGCAGCATTCTGTTATATCGTGACAAACTTATCCGGAGTCAACGACCGCATGAAGTGCCTTAAAGTCGATTCGAAGCACCACTTTACCACCGTGCGTTTCTTCGCTAGCAAAATAGCGTGAAGCTTTTTTGCGAGAGCGTTAAATTTAGGGCTGAATAAAAGTCTTATACTACTAGTACTACTACGAGAGCACCGTGATAACCACGAGGACTTGCCAGAACATCGAGACAACGACCGGAAGTGAGAATTTTTCGCGGGTTTAGAATTTCGCAATGTTTACTCCTCTGTACCTCTAATATGCGATCTAAAGCTTGTCAGAGTCACTCAAGTCATGATAGCGGGATTAGGGAGTATTCAGAAAAGCGGATATTGTCCAAACTTACTTGGCAGTGGAATGCCTATGTGCAGCCCAGTGTAGCGGGCTGCTGTGTGGAACTCCTTTATTATTATTATTATTATTATTATTATTATTATTATTATTATTATTATTATTATTATTATTATTTGTGCGCCACGAAGTACTGTCATAGACAAGTCGAACACTGGCATCAGGATTTAGGATGTGGAGTTTGGTTAGGAAGGTTGTCTAACGAACAGCTTTGCAGTGGCGGCCAGGAACTCGATGTCATGCGGGTACGCATGGTAGCGCTTTGTGTCGTTAGCTGAATAAATATGACTAATTTAGTATACAGATTGAAAGATTTAACTGTTAACAGAACAAGGACATTACAAGAAAGATGCACGCTAGAAAGTTTTCCGCTCTTAGACGCCCCAGTTCCCTTCACGTTTAACTTCTTATATCAGGAACCAACATGCACACATCAAGATTTTTGTAGTTCACATTGTCTCAAACCAGCTGATTTCTTTCATATGGCCAAGGCTCGATAGTATCTTGTGTGTCCTGACTGAACTTCATTATGAATATAAATAACGACCGACGTACATATTGTACGTTCCCTTTATTCGTACGAATAGTTTAACGAAGCACAGAAAAACCGTCACGAATAGTGTTAGCGCCGGGTGCTTCCTTTCGAAATGGGAGCTTTATGAACCAGGATATGCTTTCCACCACAAAGAAGCAAAACATCAGTGGATGCTCTTTGGACACTACGATGAAAGTTCAAATTCTGCGCGTCTCATCTCGAAGAGCGAAAAAACATGTATAAAGAAGGAAAAGATAAAAAAAGGAATTAAAATGTGCCGGAAAGATAAAAAAATGAAACAGGCTTAACTGGAAAGGTCATTCCCGAGAGTGGTGTGGTGATACTGAAATTTCGACACCCTAAAAAATTTTTCACCCTTTGGGGCTTATCTTGTGCCCAAACAAAAATTGTCATCTGCCTTGCTTGCGTTTCCTCTCTTGAGAACTCTGCGCTCGCTACTTTCCTGTCGAGAATGCTTTGTCAAGCCGATAACGCGCAAGCCGTCCTTGACGAGGAAGTGCCGGGTTCGCAGCGTTCCGGAAAGGAAGTGCGGGCAAGACAGATGATGATTATTGATTGGCGACAAAATACAACCCAAAGGGTGCAAACTTTTTTTAGAGTGAACGCTGACACCCGCACGGGTCAGTGAGGAACGCGGCTGACCGTACAACAGCGGCAGCACGGCAGCAGATCAGCGGTAGCTCGGCGGAGCCCCGTCGAAGGGGCGGCTGTCATCGTCTACGCGAACGCTTCGTCAACTCGGCGTTGCCCGCGGGTCGCCGGGCGCGCTACGCGAGATTGTGCGGCCGTGCGCAAGCGACACAGTTTCGCAACGGCGCGCTGTCCCGTTGGGCTCGCCTTCTCACGCTGCCGGTTGCGCAGGCGTGCTGCTCGGCGGAGGCGACGCTGCGTGACGAGAAGGCGCTGCACGCCGTGACGCGCCAGGAGCTGGGCCGGGTGCTGGACCGGCTCAGGTTCTACACGGGCTCCAGGACCGCCGTCTCCTCCTCATCGTCGGCGGCGCTCAAAGACTACAGGTGCGTGGACGTCGCGCCGGCGTGCGTTCCGCTTTCGGTGCTAACCGGTGCGGTTGCGCGAGGAGGGAGAATCGGGAAGTGGTACGAATTTAAGGGGCACACTTTACCCAGCGCACAGGGGCGCTACTAGAGAACGAGGTCGCGGGTTCGATTCGCGATCGCGGCGGCTGCATCTCGACGGGAGCGGAATGCCAGAAGGTTCCAATGCAAGAATAAGTAACCGAGGGGGTCAAAATTTATCCGGAGCCCTCAGCTACGGCGTCCCCGATTACCCACGGTGCCCCCTTTCCCACCACTCCCCCCACCCCCGAATCGGTACGCACTTTGAGAAAAGAAAAAATGCTATAAATGAGGCCAACACACATGCAGTAATATATTGTAACGTACATATTTATGCGAATCCAACTAGCCTGCTAGCATATCATCTACATTTACAGAACCTCCTCCCCAGAGACCCTTGGGGTACCAAAACAAAAATAAATAAATAAGTATGGTAAATATTCATCATCGCGCACAATGACGTAGACAACGAACCTTTCATTTTGTTTGCATTGTGGATTGCGCGTGATTAAGCACAATAACAAGCAGTTTTAGAAACAGCTGATGCAAATGACTTCGCATGCTTAACGGGTCCGGGCAGGGACGCTGCGCATGCGCAGATTCGTCACTTTTTCTAGGTCTCCTTCGCATGAAGGACCGATAGGATACGCTATCTCAGCATTTCCCCAATGATCGCTAGAATGCGCTCAATGTTTCTATACATAAACTGACAATTTTACATCCTTATGCTTATTGAATCCAACATTCCACGTACCGTTAACAGAAACATCGAAAAGACTGGCAGCGTCTGCACTAAGCGACTTTTTGCACACAATTTGGAGTGCTGACAGCCGACACAGTGAGAGCGGCCATAAGGACGAATACACATGCATGTAATCTCTCTCAAGAAATACCTTGTCATGAGATACCGAATGAAATCGTCACCAATGGCGCTGAATTGAGGACCATTTAGTGTAAAGAAATTGCTAGGACCATGGCCATGAAAGGCCAAGCAAGAAATGCTGTTTAATAGCTTTGAAAAACAAAATTCTGGGGACAGTGGTTCGGCAATATTAGCGGATGCACCACGCCGTAGTTTGTCGAGAAATTCTCGTTTTATGAGTTTCATTTCGCGCTGAATATCCTGGGTGATCATAGTGAAGTTTTACGAAATTTTTAGAAACTGTCTGTTGCAGATAACATAATTCTAGTCCTTGAGCAGGATTATTCAGTAAAGTGCACGTTACTTACACCAGATATAGAAACACACATTCAACTAATTAACCAAAAATGCACTAGTTAACTTCCCTCACCAATTCACCAATGGCGCTGAATTGAGGACCATTGAGGACCGAGACGCACAACCACTGGGGTACAAACATTTGTCGAGTGTCGTACTCCACAGGCCAAGGATATTATAGTCTCTCACTAGCGACATACGCTGCGCAATGAGAGCGGGACACTCAAATAACTAGTGTTGAAGTGTCTCGCAGCAACCGCAAGACGTACACGACAGACTGGCCACACGTTCTTGTTTGCATAACGTTCGCACACGCTCACACAGCCAACCCTCAGCTTGAGTAGTTGCGCTCTGGCGGGACGAGCCAAGCCTCGACCGCGAAAACGGGGCGGGAACGTTCTATTTGCAACGCGCTTGTCTGGATGCTGCTACTTACGCCTTTATGTACGTTGAAACACAAAAGTAAATGAACACCGATATATATCTAGTCATATCATGAGAAGCCAACAAACAATGACACCAAGCACAACATACAGGAAATTACTTGTACTTAATAAATGAAATAAGAAACGATAAATAAATGGAAATGAAAGTAGATGAAAAAACAACTTGCCGCAGGTAGTGAACGATCCCACAACCTTCGCATTTCGCGTGCGATGCTCTACCAATTGAGCTACCGCGGCGCCGTTTCCCCATCCACTTTCTTGGGTGTTTATGTTTCCTAGTAGAACCCTGGGAGTGTTAGCCAGCGCCACCATTCACAAACCTTGGCGACGGATGTGGAACATCCTTTCAGCCGCAGGCGTCACAATAACATCACGTTCTTGTGAAGTGCGGTCTACACGCGCGCACGCACACACCCGCGCGCACGCGCGAGCGTGTGTGTGTGTGTGTAATCACAACCATGTGAACTCAACAGACCACACAGTCAAGGAGAGTATATGGGGAAATTAGCTCGGGTTGAGATTGAAAGGTAGAAGATAATGAGAAAAAAGGGAAAAGGAAAGTGGACGAACGACTTTTTTTTCATTATTTCGTTCATTTCAATTTCAACCACAGCTAATTTCCCTTGGCTTCATGGTTTATTGGCTTTACATGGTTACAATTTACAATAACCGAGCCCCACGATTTTCCTTCTGGTTTATTCAGCATATATATATAAATATATATATATAAATATATTAATTCTCAAAAATGTATGTCATAAACCACGCACTAGACTAGTTGCAACACCAATGCTATACTACTGGGTACAAATTAATTGCGAATAAATTCATATTACTAGTACTACAGCTATGTAACTTGCACCATGACTCATGCCATGTACGGAACCGCATTGCGGGAGACGTATGAAGCAGAAACCCACAGTGTTGGCGCAGCGGCTTTAGTGTAACGCGGCTATGTCCGAGGTTGTGGGATCAAATCCCGACCATGGCGGCAGCCTTTCGATGGGGGCGAAGTGCGAGAACACCCGTCTACCGTGCATTGGGTAGACGTTAAAGAAACCAAGGTGGTCAAAATTAACCCGAAGTCATTCGCTACGGTATGCCTCATAATCGCATCGTGGTTTTGGAAAGTAGAACGCCAAAATGACAAAAAAAAAAAGAGGGAAGAACAACGCAGGAATTGGGACGCCCAGAAGGTCCACACAGTTGACGCAAACTATATGTTCAAAATGTGCATAGAACTGCTGGTAAACATGAACGGCTCAATGAAGGGCGGCTGGTATACATGAATGAGAGCGTCCATCGGTTCTCGCTTCTGCTTCCGTCCTCGCGACCATCGAGTGTCCTGATTCGTATTTTGACCTAAGTTGTCTTTGTCATAATACGCGCTCAGCGATTCGCATGTTCACCACCCACTCCGGCAGGATCGTGGACTGAAACATTATTGAACCGAAAGCGAAATTACTTTAATTAAAGTACACTTCAATGGACTGGAACGAGTTGCTCGTTCGAAATCAGCATGCTGTTAGTAGTCGCTCATTTGTGACGACGTTTTAGCACACTTGCCGATTACCGAGAGATTTCCGCTCACCTTTACTGCATTACCGTTACTGCCGCACGTCAGACGTCGTTTAGGTATGGGCCCAACTGCGCAGCGTGCGCAGCTTCTTTTACTACCTAGAGCTTTTTTACTGCGCTAGAGCTTTGCTAAAGCACTATGGTAAAATGAGATTGGCGCGCTGGACGCGATCGTCTGTTTACTCAAACCCCAATGACACGCATAAAATATGTTCAGTGATGGCCTGATGGTGAAGTACGTTTTCCTGGCTTCTTGCTAGGCCCTGTTAATTTCTTATCTTAACAGTACAGCCATAACTGTGACGTCCGCGGCGGCTGCGAGACAATTGCGCATCTGATTTATACTTTTCCACGTTGCACTGTATGTATAATTCTGCAGGCACACCACACTGAACGTGCTGAAAAATTCGGAAGTTATCGTCGTTATTGAAACTGACAAAAGCGTTAATTTTTGTTGTGCATCGCTTCATTTTCTGCGGGCCAGCATATACACTTTTGATTGGGTGCCACCTCTCGTATGTGTGCGCGATTAAATTTTTTTTGGTTCTTACACATGTCTCCTTTTTCTCTCCGTATCGCTTTTTCCCTTCGGCTCTTGCATTGTAGGAACCAGGATCAATAAATACGTGGTTATCTTGTCTAGCTTTCTTGCTTGCCGCTCTCCTATATTGCCTTCAAATGAGAATCAGTTGAACATAATATAGTCCAACTACATAACAACAACTGTGCCTACCTGCATCGTTCCATGCAGGGCACTGCGGAATTCAAAGAACACGTCGCAGAATCCATGCCTGAGCTCGGTGCAATGGAACCGGACATTCCGCAAGAACAGAGCCGGCGTCAAAGTGTGCGAATCAAAATGCCAGCACGTTATCAGCATCCAGCAGACACGGGGCGCTCACAACTCGGACATTGGCGTCCAGGTCAACCTCCTCGCGAGGTCAATCGATGATCGGCCAAAGCTGTCAGCCAAGGTAAGCTCGCATCTTGGTACTGCTCGAGGCCGTTGGCCCTGTTTATTTATTCGTGCAGGCATGTTTAACGCCCGAGAGAATTACGAGTTTTGCAAGATGCTTTATGGAAGGCTGGTATGATCGGAACTGAATTTAGAGCGATAAAAAAACAAACAAGACCTAGTCATCTCGAGAAGCGGCCAAGAAGAATGGGCGTGGAAAGAGTCAGTGATTGGACTATCTCAGATCTTAATGTTTTCTATGTTTTATCAAAGTTGAACGTGTGCTAACTGCCTGAAAAATGGGAGAGAGGGATAGTGGCTGTCATAATTTATTCGATAAAGCGTCATGCACGTCATACCCCTATAGGTCGCACTAATTGCTCTTAGCGATTTTGTTTGTTGGAAAATAACACGCTAATTAATCCTTCATTGCATTGTTGGACAGTAAAAAGAATGCACATGCATTATATACAGTCATCCTTTGAACATGCCTGGACAGACAAGTTTTGCATATGTTCTAGAAATACCTTTATTGGCACTGTTGCATGACTACATTGTGATAGCGGCGTTGTAAATAAGTTTTTCTACCCCTTCGTATGAATGTTTTCTTTGAATTGGCTACGCTGCTTATACCTTGCTATGTTCGCTATCTTGTGACGCTGTACTGTCGTCGAACGTGGTTTCGTTATGAAATAATTGTTGTCTTGTAAATGACTTTCATACATTACCGATACCACCTGATTCACAAAGAAGCTGGCGCGTATCGACAAGTCGACGTCTCCTTCACATCACAACAAAAAGAAAAGAAAAAAAAAAAGGAGGAGAGATATGGCTGCAAAAGATGCAATGGCAGCGATTTTTAATCAAGCCGACCACGGGGAAGAGCTCCGCCTTATACCAATCCGCTTATCTTCGGCTTGCGCTGTGGAACCTGTGACTGAGTGTGCAACATGGCATGCTTTGCTGACGCCTTGTGCAACCTTTCTATTCTGAAAAAGGGCGTCCAGTGTAGCGGAACGCAGGACCATGCAGAGGTGCTAAGTACGCCGGAAAACAGTTTTCTGTCATATTTGCCTAGAGTTCATCAACTACGCCTGCGAGAAGCCCAGATGTGGCGGGGCGACCGCGTAAGAGGCTTTATTAGTTCCCGGCGTTAAAGAGGAGGTGGGGGGGGGGGGGGGGCGTGTTGATTATGCACGCATTCAGCAGTCGATCAAAAATCAATGGGCTTTACTCCCCTTTCCCTGTGGGGTGTTGTTGGCACTAAAGCTTTCAGCAGCTGGTTCTCGGTGGGCCGGATTATAAGAATTGCGCAGAGCTGGGGCCAACGAACTCGGCGCTGCCCACCCCCTCTTTCTACAAAACCAAATCGCCGAACTTTGCAAGTATTTCATGAAATATTAGGCAATCGCATCAAAAGCTTTTTACTGGAAACAGCAGTCGGAATGTTCCCTTCATTCTCCCACTTGTGGGATCAGTTTGTCCATTTGTATAAACCTCTTTGACGCCAACTTGAGCCGCTGGGCATGTTCCACTATTCAATTACAAAAAAACAAAAAAAGACGAAGAAGAAAAGAAAAACATCCTTCATAGCGTCTCCAGAGCTCGAAATTGAACCCACATCATATATATTCACACTTTGGCTGAATATATAATCACACACGTGCAACGCAATGACTTTGTGGCCACGCCCCTAGACGGCGCAATGTCTCGAGAGGGAATCGCGGCAGACTACCTCTGCTGCAGTAATGTCTCGTGCATGACACGTTTCGGTGGTGGCAATGTCGTGTGTCGCTAAATAGATTCAATTCTTATCGTATTAACATCGACAGTTACCCTGAGATGGTTCCTGCCAGAATCTTTTCCTCTATCCTTTGTTGTTCGTGCTTCTTGATTTTCAAGTAAGCTTGTAGCAAGCTACCATGCTTGCGGTTTTACTAAAGAGAGGAGGAGATGAAAGGTAAAAGGACGGGAAGTTAACCAGAAGATAAAATCTGTTTATTACCTTACCTGTTTTGCTACCTTACACTGGAGCCCGTGGGAGGTGGTCGTCCGAAGACAAGAAGGAAATATGCACTGAGAACAGGCAAACGATCACAGCGCTACGTCTGTGTGACGGCACTGCACGGGCATCCTTATACGGCTGAATTAAAACAACGCTTTTGGTTGCGTCTACTTCACACTTGTCTGTCGCCAGTAGATATCCCGAATTTGTTGTGCTAGGGAGAGAGAGAGAGAGAGAGAAAGGATGCAATGAAAAGCAGAGAGGCTAACCAGGGACCCTATTCTGTAACGGCTCGCTTTGGAACGGGTTCGCTCTCACGAACGCCATCGGTTGGCGCTTCGTGGTCGTCATCTCTGGCGGGCGTGACTACAGATTCTGTTGTCGTCACACAGGTTGTCAGTCATCTGGAAAGCGAACCCGTCATCTGCTACGAGCGGAATCACGAAGAAGTGGTTCCCTAGAGCATCGCGCGTGGTTGCGATCATGATATCGAGGGTTGCTAAGGCAACCGTGGCCGTCTGCAAGTCTCGCGCTCATGGAGGAAGTAAAAATATAGCACAAAGCATTACGTCCCGCAGCCAGCATGGGCAAGCGAACGCTCTGTGAAGCCACATTGGGGGCCCAACACGTGACCTCTTGCACCGAGGTCACGGAGCAAGAATCGAGATTTGCTGAGGCATTTGGTTCCCAGTAGCTATGCCAGTAGTTTTTATTTGGCGCGCGCTTGTTCAGCTGCCCTGTCGTGGCTCGGTCTGCAAAGCGGGGGCACTAAAACCAACCCCGCACTTTCACGTGCAATCACGTGTTGCGCCGACAGGTTTGGCTTCAATCGCGTTGCGGTATGCTTCTTCCGATCTTTTTCCTTCCTCCATGCTCGCGCTGGCCGGCGCGACGAGACAGCGATGACAGCTTCTTTGGTTGTGTTGCTGGCGAGCGTTGGCCTAAGACAACGAATGGACGAGAGACAACGACGCGACGCGTTCGACATGAGCGAAGCAGAGTTCCGAAGGAATTCAGGCTCTCCAGAAACACAGTGCGATGAATTTGTGACGAGCTAGAATATATCGGACCGCAAAATCTAGTGGAGCTGACACTGCGACGAAAGCGATCTGCACGCTGCGGCTTTTTCTTTCCTTTTTTTTCTTTTTTTTTTTTTTTTTGCAGTGCGTCTGGAATGTAGAAGCTGTTGGGTTGTCGCAACCGTCAGCCAGCCGCATCATTACCGCCGTCGCTGGAGCCATTACGATTAAAGGGGAAAAAAAAAGGGGGGGGGGGAGGGTTGAGACGTCTCTCCATGGTGGAGTAGAAACCCGCAGTCAAGAACGTTTCCTTGACCGCGGCAAGGTTTCCAATGTTGTGGGATGTGTGGACGGTAGCTTCATCGCAATTGTCCACCCTAAGAAGCTCAGCCCCGGTGAAACGAAATCCTATTAGAGCAGCGGCCTACACACAGAGCACCACTTTTCTTGCTTAATGTATATATGGCGCAGCACCTAGCGACAAAAATAATGAAACAATGCCGATAAAATTAAGCCACCATCTGTGCGCGGCGGAACCTCAGTTATTGCTGGAAATTAAATATGCAAGTGTCGTATACAAACCAATATTTGTTTATCAAACATCCTTCAGTTATTATCGTTCCGAAATTAAAAACAACAATGATGATGTGACCTTGCGGCTGCCGCTTGTTCGTTGGTCTCCCTCGCATCGCAACGTTCCACTCTTTCTCCGAGTGACGTAACAGCCCGAGCGAACCGATTCCAAAGCGAACCGTTGCAGAATACGGCCCCAGAAGAAGTTCCGGTTGGCTACCCTACACGGGGTGAAGCAGTAGGGGGATAAAGAGAGAAAGAAAGCGTAAGGAGGAGAGAGAGAAAGAAAGACGAGCAAACGTATAGGCTTTATGAAAACAAGGACACCCTATACATCTTCTCAAATTAGATGGCAGGCGTAATTGAAGCATGTGCAAGATTGTTGGACTAGAATAATATACACGGGTGAAATAAAAACATCATGCTTGAAAAATTTCTTGTGACATCTAACTACACGACGTCTATAGCCGAGGATCTGCATAGTTCCTATGACTAAAATAAAATGTACGACTGTTCGAAAAAAATATACTCTCTGCAGCTGTTCGAAATTAGCCTTCGATCATGAGAGATCACGAAATGGGAGTTCTCTCTGCATTTTCATCCGTGTACTAATGCCACTATAAATAAATAGTCTCAGTATTTCACCAATCGTACATGCACAATCCACCATTGTTCCCTCATTGGTTTCGTTTTATTCGTCATTGAATACTTTCAACGCTTACTTATGGTCGGCTGAAGCAACCGAGTCTTCAGGAATCAATGCTTTGCACGCATATACGTTGTTAATTTGCAGTTATGTCTCCCTAACCATGAACCTTGATTACATTGCATTATCCATATGTATGGTTGGCTTCTGTTCATCAGTAATGTTTGTGTCCATTGAAATACAGTGAGAAATTAATTAATTATTCGCCTATACGTAGGTACCATGAGCTCCGTCTTATACTTCTAGTTGACAAGTTTCTTCTGGATTAAAATGCGGTCAGTTTATTCGAAAGTAGAAATACATGTTTTGCGCAGTTATAGTGCGCAAGCTGTCATGTGTACGCGAACACGGCTATTAAGCTGATGCTTCTTTTTAGGCGCTAGAGACATTTGTGTTGATTGACTGTGGGCGACTCACCGCATGATTTTGTGTTGCGTGCCCTAGTATTACGTATCCACTGACACAATTTTACTCTATGTTCATGCTTTTCGAATTACAATCGATTGAAGTCGCCTGTGTAAATTTGTAGACGTCCATAAGATCCAGTGAAAGAAAATAGCGCAAACCAAGACGACCACGAAATGAGAGGGACACACACGGAAGCGCTACTTACAACTTTTATTTTCCCGCTGCAATGCACATATATACACCATGGCCACGCATGCGCAAACGTAATCAAAATGAGCACAGCACTTACGTCAGGCAGTTAACATATCGTGAGCTTAAAAACTGACCATCTGCAGCGTAAAGAGACAAAAGGATGTGCCACTGACACAGTCGTATGCTTTTTTTCTTTATGTGATAAACTTCTAGTACTAAGCGCGCTTGCTCGCTTTCGCTCCGGCCCAGAATCAAGGTTTCATCAAAGCGCGGTGCACAATTGTGGCAAGTATTGGAATGGGACACAAGATTCGTCCCTCTGTCAGCATTGCTGTCTGCTTTTCTGGCCTGTTCCCTGAGACGCTCGTTGATGCAACGCCCGGTCTGATCGATGCACGTCTTTCCACATGATAAAGGTAGGGCATTAACCACTCCGATTGCGCAGCGAACGTATACGATATGCCACGCCTAATTTGGCAGCCTCGCCTGTTATCACCGCATGTGCGGGCACACAGTTTTGCGAGCTTATTCGGAGCAGAAGAAACCAGAGCGACGCCGTGCCTTAAGAACACGACCTTAAGAACGTCGCCAGGCAGGCACGGCGTCTCTCTGGCTTTTTCCGCTCCGACTAAGCTCGCGAAACTGTGTGCCAGGCTTGTCAGGCGAGGCTGACAAATTAGGCGTGGCATATCGTATACGTTCCCTGCACAATCAGAGTGGTTAATGCCCTACCTTTATCATGTGGAAAGACGTGCATGGATCAGACCGGGCGTTGCATCAACGAGCGACTCAGGGAACACGCCAAAAAACAAACAGCAATGCTGACAGAGGGACGAATCTTTTGTCCCATTCCAATACGTGCCGCAATTGTGCACCGCGCTTTGATGAGGCCTTGATTCTGGGCCGGAGCGAAAGCGAGCAAGCGCGCTTAGTACTAGAAGCTTATCACATAAAGAAAAAAAGCATACGACTGTGTCAGTGACACATCTTTTTGTCTCTTTACGCTGCAGATGGTCAGTTTTTAAGCTCACGTGTATGTTAACTGCCTGGCATAAGTCATGTGCTCATTTTGATTACGTTTGCGCATGTGTGGCCATGGTGTATATATGTGCGTTGCGGCGGGAAAGTAAAAGCAGTTGGTAGTAGCGCTTCTGTGCGTGTCCCTCTCATTTCGTGGTCGTCCTGGTTTGCGCTATTTCACTGGATATGTACCAACTCGCCCCTACAGAAGTTTTACTGAAGCCCATAAGATCGGTGAGCGTCCTGATGCTTCACCAAGAATTTTTAATTGTGCCGTGAAGAAACACTTGAATGACATAATATAAGCACTAATAACTAATAATAAAATGACATAAGTGATAGCTAGGTGAAGAAAGCAAATAAGATTGTCTATCACACGCAGCAATCTCAGGCGAGCGTATACACACGGCGAGACGCTGATGGCTTTATGGGTGACTGCGGTGCTTGTACGCTCTCCGGAGGTTGCTGTCGGTAATGGCCTAGCTTATTGGCTCCTTTCACTTAGTTATCACTTATATAATTTGAACATTATTACAGCTATATCGCGACAATAAAATGTTTCTTCACAGCATCGTGAGAAGCTCCTTGCGGAGCATCAGGACCTTAGACAAATCTTGTAGACGTTTACCTAAGTTGAAACAGTTGACTTTAATGCAATGCCATCCGAGATACCATGAAGATCGATGCTAATTGTGTCAGTGGCTATGTAAAACAAGAAAAGCAAACATTATCTCGAATATCGGTTTCATGGCATAATAACGTCGCTACAGAAAAAGCTAACGCCCAGCTAAAGGAGCAATGCCGAAGTGTGCGCACCTCTGTAAATTGAAAAAGATAACTGGCAGACTCAACTGTAGTTGACGTCTACGTAACATTCATGATTTCTAGACAACAGTTTTATGAATAATCAAACGGCTGCGTAGCGAACGGTTGTGTAGAGTTTATATGCTGTGTGGTGCTTATATTTTCAATAAGTAATGCATAATGTTTGTTATGGCATGATACAAGATTGAAAGCAAAGAAAAATCCAATGGCAGATACCCGTCGTCCCATGGCACATATTTTTAGACTGCAGTATCACCTGGGCCGGCCCACCGAATAGGTGAGATACCACGCCCGCCCGCCCGCCCGCCCGCCCGCCCGCCCACAAACACACACACGCACACGCACACACACAAACAAACAAACAAACAAACAAAAAGGCTGCACTTGGAGAATCCTATGCTTCGCAATATTATTAGCCTGGGACTCCGTGTAAAAACCTGTACATTTTTGGTTTCCTTGACTTTGTGTATAAATAGAGCTCATGAAATTAAAGGAAAGCTTAAGTCAGCTGCTTAGGCCTATATGCATTAAGAATAATTTGCACTCTGATGTTTGGCACAGGCAGCAATATGGGACTACACTTGCTCGAACGCTTTTGCAGAATTATTAACCATATCACCATTTCCTTAAAATCCATGCAAATAATTTTTGTACTATAACTCTGGCTTAACTGAAGTAATGGCGTTAGCGATGAGGCTTACGATTCGCAAGGCCAAATTAAATCACAATTAGGGCATGTATTCTAAAGTAAATAAATAAACACCAGTTGGAGGTTAATAATGGCCTATTAGTGAGCATCATGCTTCTTGTGAAGTCCGCCACCGCAAACAATCAGTTCGCAAAGAATTGACAATTGATTCATATGTTGTATATGTACACTACCTAAGGTATTACTTTTATTTACAGCGCGCACTAAACTCACGGTCAAAGAAGAGAGGCGAAACACGAGCATGACTAAAAGCTTATTTCATTTCATTTCATAAAATGAAATTGCATTCACACAGCCATATACACAGAAAAACACACACGTGCGTACACCCACTCACCACACATTCCCTCACCCGCCGTGCTTGCTTAGTGGCTATAGTGTAGGGCTGCTGAGCACCAGGTCGTGGGATCGAATCCTGGCCCCGGCGGCCGCATATCGATGAGGGCGAAAACACCCGTGTGCTTAAATTTAGGTGCAAGTTAAAGGACCCCAGGTGATCTAAATTTTTGGAGCCCCCACTACTGCGTGCCTCATAATCAGATCGTGGTTTTGGCCAGTAAAACCCAATAATTTGAGTAATTTTATTACATTCCCTCAACCAAAAGCGAAACAAGACAGACGAGCGTAAAACAGGAAGTGCTATGTTTTTAACGATTAGATGCTTCTAAAGAACAATTTTCCTTGTGTAGTGCAAGTGACTACTGGCTTACGCACCTGTCACCACATTTATTGATTAGGTAGGCCTCTGAAATGAGGCGGGCCTTTTCATTGTTATGTGTCCAGATTGCGCGTGTGCGATCAAAAATGGGCTTGCAACTGCAAGCTGCGCAATAGGTGGCCAAATGTGTTAGACCAGCGTTCTTTAATCTGGAGGAATGTTCTTTCAGCCTTTTGTTTATACGCCTGCCCATTTGGCACCCGCCGTGGTTGCTCAGTGGCTATGGTGTTAGGCTGCTGAGCACGAGGTCGCGGGATCGAATCCCGGCCACGGCGGCCGCATTTCGATGGGGGCGAAATGCGAAAACACCCGTGTACTTAGATTTAGGTCCACGTTAAAGAACCCCAGGTGGTCAAAATTTTCGGAGTCCCCCACTACGGCGTGCCTCATAATCAGAAAGTGGTTTTGGCGCGTAAAACCCCACAATTTAATTTTTACCCATTTGGCCTATGTAACAAGATCCACATGGCAGGGCAATCTCGTACACAACATTGTTGCGACACGCCACAAACTTTGGCCTATGCTTTACTTGACATGAATTGTGCACAACCGAATCTCACATTTGTGCTCTTGATTACACAGCCTGGCACAGGTCGGATAATTTCGTCGGACAAGAAAAACAGCTCTAACACCATAACGGTTCGCGACATCTTTGAGGTTATGTGCCATTCTATGCACATAGGGAATAACTGCTGGTATTTTGCGATCACCAGTGTCATTTCTATCGCTTGCTCTTTCCCTGCTTTTTAATCATTTCGCCAGTTTTTCGGCAGTCGTCTGATTATGTGTTCGGGGTAACCAGCCATGGTTAGCCCGTTGACTTGATCATTAGCCCCTTCCAGAAGGCGGTGCTGATACGACTTTCTTTGGTGGAACAGAGGCAAGACAGGGCGCTACCCTTTTTTATCAATTTACTGTGTCCCGAATTGTACGGAAGCAAAGGTTTGACAGAACGAGGCTTATACATCCAGCACAACTCATTTTGCAAAAAACTTAGCCTCGGATCTACAAAGTGTGGCATATTATCTTGAGGTAATTCAGTGGTAAACTTCAGTCCCATTCCATTTTCGCGAACAATCTTTATTATGTTGACATACACTTGGCTAAACTCAGAATTATCCACCACAACTAATCATCCACAAAATGTATGTTCATCGCCAAACCACACAGCTTCTCCTGAATTTTTCTGTCCACAAAACCTAAGAAGTCTTTAGATTTTAGCAATCACGAGCACAAATGTGAGATTCGGTTGCGCACAATTCATGTCAGGTAAAGCATAAGCCAAAGTTCGTGGCGTGCCGCAACAATGTTGTGTTTGAGATTCCCCTTGGATGCGGATCTTGTTACATCGGCCGAACGGGTAGGCGTATAAACAAAAGGCTGCAAGAACATTCCTCCAGGTAAAAGAAAGCTGGTCTAACACATTTGGCCACCCATTGCGCAGATTGCAGTTGTAAGCCCATTTTTGATCGCACACGCGTAATCAGGACATATAACAATGAAAAGGCCCGCCTCATTACAGAGGCCTACCTGATCAATAAATGGGGTGACAGGTGCGTAAGTCAGGCGTCACTCGCACTGCACAACATGAAGAATGTTCTTTAGCAGCATCCAATCGTTAAAAATATCGCACTACTTGTTTTACCGCTCGTCTGTCTTGTTTCACGTTTGGTTGAGGGAATGTATGGTGCGCGGGCGTAGGCATGTGTGAGTTTTTCTACTTATGTGGCTGTTTGAATGCAATAAACTTTTAGTCGTCAGTCAGCGCTCGTGTTTCGTCTCTCCTCTTTGTCCATGTTTATAGTGCGCGCTGTGAGTAATAATAATGCAGATGTGCCGACTCACCCAGCTAGCTACCGTACTACCTAAAGTGTCCCTCTCACGGCTTGGCACCCGTTCGCCGTGGGCGCGATGTTGTCGACGGGGTATACAAGCCGGTTTGTTGTTCCGTACTCAAGCGAACACAGTGATGGAGTCAGAGTCGGTAGGAAGGGGAAAATAAGATATTTATCGAGCGACAACCATACACAAACTAAAAAAAGCACAAGATCACTAACACACATGCACTTACTATACATCAATGATGATGACAAAAGAAATACAAGGAACAACTCATAGTGGATATAAAAACTGACACTACACCAGAATACACTTAACTGTGGTGCACTAAAACAGAGTTGAAAAGAAAACAAATGATGGCATACGCATGGCCGGGCAGCATCAGCAAGTCCATAAACCGTGGAGTCGACTGCAGAGCTTTCCCGAAGAAGTGCGGCGAGCCGACCTCGTTGCGAATGATGCGCTTGCTGTGCTGGATTTCCCAGGAGTCTAGACCTGACGACTTCCCTCGAGCAGGTTGAGCTAACTTGAGGGGAACTACCGTGAACTTCGTTGTAGACATTTGTTCGTCGTCTCTTACGTCAACGAGTCACTCGGAGGAGGGCCTAGGTGATACTGGACGGCACTAGCCCCTCGACGCTTCTCAGCAGACTGTCTAGCTGGGACTAAAACCTGTGTTTAAACAACTTCTCCTTTCCCTAGTTCTCTGGGTTGGGGAACGACGCATATTGGTGACTATCCAATGAAGTTCGCCCAATTGTATCACGACTCCTCCCGAGGTCTCGGCCGTGCCCCTTTTAATTTGGGCCGAGGGAAGGGGGGATTCCCCCCCCCCCCCCTACTGTTAGAGGTAGTGCCCTTGCATTGCATCACACGGAAACCATCGAGTTCGTGGCGGACTTCTACTGTCCGTTGAAAAAACAGAAGAAATAACGGCAGCCAGCCATACGGCGCCAAACCCTCTGACAACACATACACTGTCAGCAATTCTTGGACACGGGATTGCACATACACCACATATTTCGGGGCAATCGCAAACGACTGCCGTCGTAGTAACCTTCTGAATGCACGCGCGAGGCAGAGAATCCACAGGGCTTCCTACAAAAGACTCTCGGGACGTCAAGGTAGTGGCAACAAAAACAAATTTTCTCGAAATTTGCCTTCGACATTTTCGGCCGCTTGCCCGAGTAGGCGGCAATACCCGTCTTGCTCACCGGTTCCTACTCCCACGACCCTTTGGCGCCCCTTGATCGGTCCTTCGCCGACTCGAACAATGCCGCACCGTGACAGTCCTGCATTACCGAAACGTCCCGTAAGTTACAGATACAAAATAAGCGAACTCGTGACAAGCGTTTCTAACAAAATATATCTTGTTAAAGTGTCGCAAACTAAGCTATGACTTGGCGTATGTGGAAAAGGTGTTATCACTGCCGGAGCGATCCATGTAGAGCGCAGAAAATAATGAACGAATTAATTATTCTATTTCTTAAAGTAAGAATTGCTAATCCGGTTTCAAGGAGTGCTAAGATCACGTTTCTCCCTATAGAAAATTCTGCGAACTATCTAAGTCTTATTTTTTCATGTCTCTTTCTTTTATCCGGCCCGTTTTTGATAAGCGCTGTTTGCCTAATAGAGGGATTAGCGGGCATTACCGATGAAACTTTCTTGCACACACACTTGATAATTAAAGAAGAACTCAGGAATCCCTTTGGAAGCTGTCTAAGTATGCGTAAGCATTGTGCCTCTTGCTCATCTCCACGCAGCTCGGTGTCATTGTCAATGTTATGAAACTAGGTCCGACCAGTATAAATGACAGCGCTGCGGCGCCACGAACTGCTTCGGACGCGTGGCCCAAGGTGAATTGATGACGCAAGCGAACTACATACCGATCATTATGAGCCGTTATCGCTCGTTAGCGCCTTATCCATCCGCGTCGAACCATTATCAACCGTGATCAACCATACTCCGACGGCGGCTGCGTATGGCGCGGCCGCGGGAGCTTGTGCTCTCGCCGCGCGTTGAAGCGAGATGCGCGGGCCCTATCCTGAAAGCGACATGCGATGGGGGCACAATGCGCCGAGTGCTGATAGCTTCGTGTGCGCTGTGTTTTCGCCGCCTAGTTAGCGTTGACGCAAGAGGTGAATTCGCTCGTTGATGTGGGCCCTATCTTGAAAGCGATCTTCTTACTTGACGGGGGGACGAGCGGGCTTCCTCGTTGCGCAGGCGTAGAAATGCCTGCACACTTAAAAACTACTGTGCTTTTCAAGTCATTTTAATAATGGTCGTCTCTGTCTCTGAAGGGACCAAACAGGGGTGACAAAGCGTCTTTGCCGTTGAGCAATAACTAAATGACTACTAATCCGCCGTGGTTGCTCAGTGGCTGTGGTGCTGGGCTGCTTAGCGCGAGGTCGCGGGATCGAATCCCGGCCGCATATCGATGGCGGCGAAATGCGAAAACACCCGTGTACTTAGATTTAGGTGCACGTTGAAGAACCCCAGGTGGTCGAAATTTCGGGGGTCCTCCACTACGGCGTGCCTCATAATCAGAAAGTGATTTTGGCACGTTAAACCCCATAATTAATTTTTGAAATGACTACTATTCCCTAAATACCATACTTTTTTTTAGTTCGAACAGCTTTTTAAAGATAGGCAGTGTCAGATAGCCGCGCTTACGTCTATTCAGGTAGAGGTGCACGAATGTCAAGAGACTTATGCGACAAATCGCAATGTTAGGTGATTATTGAGAAATATTCACAAATAACGTTTCTGTGATTCATTTTGGGACACTTCTTTGTAGGGAATATATGTCTGCTTTGTAGAGATCCTAACATTACCACCGCTTTCTATATATCTGGACTTATTATTATTATTATCAGACATGGAAATATACAAACACACAAAGGAAGCAGGGAGGGAGCAAGCTGACAACTGCCACCGAGAGGGGCACAACGCCTGCCTACTCTGTCGGCAGGAGGTAATGAAAAGGAGAGAAGAGGAGAAGAAAATATTAAAAAAGGCAATAGGAAAGAAAATAGGAAATAAACAAATGACAGAGACACAAACAAAAGAAAGCAGGAACACGGAAAAAATGTCTATAAACGGGAGGCCACATCAGTTTTCTGCATGGAAGTTAGCAAGGCTCTATGGGCCTGGTCGCGTTGAGCAGCACTCCCTCTCGGAAACGGGAAATCGTCACGGGACGTACGCTTGGGTCCAATCAGTCCATATTCCTTAATTAGCAGTGCACTTGGAAAGCATATTTAGCGCCAGCGAACAAGAAAAGAAGAGAGACGACATCACAATTGTGGTGTCGTCTCCCTTCTTTTCTTGTTCGCTGGCGCTAAATATGCTTTCCAAGTCGGTTTACCAACGCGCCCAACAAATTCCAGTAGCAGTGCACGTTGAGTGACGAATGCGGGACACTCCAAGATAAGGTGTTCAAGTGTCTCACAGGAGCCACAGGACATGCATGACTGTCCACACGTCATTGACGACACAAGCGTTCGCGCACCAACACAGAGCCAACTCTTAATTTATCTAACAGTGCTCTTAAACTAACTTAAAGATTGCTGGGAAATACAGCAGCGTTAAAGTTAGGTTTATAGAAAGCGTGCGACAAGCAGTTCGGGATGACTTTAACTGTAAGGCCAATTGATCTTTTAACCGATATTAAGGACGGATAACTCAAAGGCGGCACTAGCTTTAGTATTTCTGCTAACCATCCGTTTATTCATTACTGCTCGACCTCAATTTCCAATCTAGAACATACGCAATAAAGTGATGAGAAATTTAAAGAGTGAATATTTTTAATTAAACGCAATTGTGAGTTGTCGCTGAAGTAACGTCCAGTTCCTCAGGTATTCCACCTGAACAGGCACTGCGCTTGTCTTCCATACAATTTATAAAGAATTGTGCTTACAACACACTCTCTCTCTCTCTCTCTCTCACAGACACGCGCACAAACACACACACATACACACACGCACACAAACACACCCACACACACAAACACACGCACAAACACACGCACACGCGCACACACACACGCACACACACACGCACACGCACGCACGCACGCACGCATGCACGCACGCACACGCACGCACACTTCTTTGTGGCATTAATTAATGAAAACCCTCGATCAAAGATTCGGGAACGCCTTATTTTTGATGGTAACTTAGTTTTAAATAAAACATTGTGTCTTTCCCTTTCTGCAAGCCGCTATTCAAGACACACGGCTGAAGTGATGTCGCAGTGCAGTGGTCTTGTGCCCCTGTTAGACCTCTTAGTCTCATTAATCTTAGTCCTCATTAATTGATCACTCCTTTACTTACTCGCCTCCTTCCCCATTGCCGAGTATCAAGTTAGCGCAGCTATAGTTCAGGTCGACCTCTCTGCAAACAAATTATTCTCTCTTTCTGCGTCTTTCAGGTAATGATGTCAATTGTCGTTGTCATTGTTTTTATACACCCATACACTTAAGCCACCACATTCGCGGAGCTCTGCATTAGTAGAAATTATTCTCCATTGGCTGACCGGCGATCTTATCTAATGCATTTGCTAACACAACTGGTCGTGATAAAAATAGCTTTCTTTGTCCGACCCTAGAATCCAGGCGTCAGAAAAGAAAGAAAAAAGAAATAAAAAGGCGATCGATGCTACGCGGTCTCGGTGGTCCCAAAAATCGCAAGAAAAGTTTGCACGCATGGGTGTTGACAGCACGCACACGCGGTAAATTTTGAAAATTGAGCACAGAACAGCTTCACGCTATGATGAAAACGGCATCTACATGGGATGGATTCAACGCAGTTTCGGGACCTGCAGTGTTATACTCAAGAGAATAAATCCTAGCGGAAAATAAACGAGAGCTGTCTCTAACCATGCCACCAACAAGAGCTTCCTAACAGCATGAAACTTGAACAGCGATACATCTTGTCAGCTAAATAACCTTCATTGTAGCCCCTTTTATAAGAACACTATCATTATTTCGTGGCTCTATTCTTTATATCAAGGATGCCTTGAACATAACTGCGCGTGATATTAATGGGAGCGTTCAAGAGAATAGACTGGTGGGCTAGTTGGTACTGCATAACTTGAGGCAAAGCGCAAAAAAGCATGACGATAACAGAAGGGAACGAAGACACAGCGCTACTAACAACTGAATTTTTATTGCGCATGGTTACCGCGTATAACGTACAACAGGCCAATGTCGCAACGTAGGTTTCTTTCCGGCAAAAATCATCCACCATAGGCCGCTATACCGCGATAGGAACAAGATTTCTTTTTTTGACAGTGGCACAGATGGGCAACTTACACAAAGTTATCACTTCTAATCATTTTGACTGCCTCGATGATCTCCCTAGTGACTTTATCTTGGTTCCTAGATCTGGGTCCCAAACTAGTTAAGCGAGGCATCATTAATCTTTGTGTTGAAAGCGCTCTTCTAAAATCCTGCCATCACCTGGTACACAGAAGCTTCGAAAACCAGGTTTCGCGCCTAAGCGCAGCTGGCTACCCCTTGAAAATGCTGACAGTAGTGGCCGGCAGCATGTTAAGAAAATGCGATCACATGGATTCCGCTGCCCAACAGAGCAGAAGCAGAAAAGTGGTTGTTACGCCGTACTTACACCAAGCTAGCCATAACACAAAGAAAATTGAGACGCGTGTTTGCGTTGACGTCGTCTTTTCAGCCCCTTTGAAATTGTCCAGTTTCTGCGCGAAAGTTAACATTACTACAAAGAGGCGCCATAAATGCAATAAAAAACGCCGAGAGGAGTTTCTTTCGTGCATGGAAGGAGTGGTGTACCATATTCCTTTAGACTGCAGGAAGGAATAAATTGGTCAGGCGGGAAAGTACCTGAATGATCGCTTACGGGAACATTCGAACTATGTTAATAATCTGGTAAAGACTAGTCATCTAGCCGCGCACAGCTCGCGATGTGGCTGTAAGCCCTTGTTTCGCAAATCAAAAGTGATATCTAGGAACCCAGATCAAGTCACTAGGGAAATCATCAAGGCATTCGAAATAATTAGAAATGATAACTCTGTAAGTTGCTCGTCTGTGTCGCTGTCAAACAAAGAAATCTTGTTCCTACCGCGGTAGCGGCCTATGGTTGTTATGTGGTAATCATGTGCAATAAAAATTCAGTTGTTAGTAGCGCTGTGTCTTCGTTCTCTTCTGTTGTCGTCGTTCCTTTTTGCGTTTTGCCCCAAGTTAATGGGGGCGTTTGATCAATCTTCTATTTCCGCGCGCTAGTTTTAGAATGTAGGACGGATTAGACATCGAGTACTGCCAGATAAATTGTGTTGGTTTGGGTAGAGGGGAGGGTGACGAGTTGGTATACAGAACGGAGGATAGAGAACGCGCCGATGAACTAAGATTACAGGATGCGTGTTGTTTACTGCAGCGCTTTCGTGAAACATGACCGTTCGTAACACGAAGGCGTGAAGAAGGCTACCGACGCACTCTTCCGAACTGAAGTAAGTGAAATTATTCTGGTTTTTGGTAACCGTTTATTGAAACTTCATTGCTTCGATCGAACAGTTCAAGCGTCGCTGTAATTTAGGAGTGAGGAGCTAGGCGCAACGTCAATTTTCCTGGAAGGTATTTGATTCAATAAGAATAATTTGACGCAGCAAAAATAGATGGCATATTATGTTCAGCAACATCAAATTAATTTCAGGAAAAGCATAATATTTTAAAAGGACAAATGCGGATATTCGTAGTTTGCTTAAAATGTTTTAAATACGTCTTCCGCAACCTTTAGCTCTGCGGCTCCGGTGTCGTTAATTCAGAATTCTACACATTGGCGCTTCGCCCATCGCCCGGTTTCATTATACTTATAGGGGCGAAACAACCATACTACGCCAACAGGCAATGAGGTCAAGTAAATCATATATAAGAAAATGAACTGTGCCTTAAGGGAACGGGAAATTAAAGTGGATGAAAATAAAGCTTGCCGCCGGTAAAAGCTCAGCCCACACCTTTCGCATTATACGTGCGACGCCCTGACAATTGAGTTATGGTGTTGGCGGCAGTCACTACGGCCACTTTCTTAAGTGTACATGTGCTAGAGCTATCCCTGGGCGTGTTAGCCATGCCACTCGCGGCCACGATGGCGGGGGGACACTGTCCTTTTAAACGCTGGCATCACGTAGACCTCGAATTTAGCAACAGCCAACTAGCCAATAAACCCCCGTGTGCTGCTGCTCGAGACCCTCGCTATGCAGTGAGCGAGCAAAACAAGGGGGTAAGCGCGTCTGATTTTTTTTTTTTTTTTTAGTTACAACCATGTAAAAAACAAAGACGACGAAGCCAGGAAAAAGCGCAGGGTAAGTTATTTGTTACGCCTAATTGAAATGTAGATATAAGCAGGAAAACAGCGAAAATGAATGTGCACGAAAAGGTAACTAGTCGAAGGCGGAAGCCGAACCTAGATCCTCCACATTAGGCGTGTGGGGTTCTAGCAAATTAGACCAACGCGGCGGCCATCTTTCTGATGTCTACGTTGCGCTCGCGCAACCAGTCATTCACGGAGAACGCGACAATAGTGACAGCCATTTTCAACTACGGGTATTCATGGCAACCAGTTGGACATCGCCAAACGGGTTAGGGTATTATGCGAACTTGCGAAGCGACATACCTTCAAACGACCTCGTCGTGCCTTTCCCTCTAGTCATTGCTTCGACAATGGGAATTTAGCGTCCGTGATGTGTGATCCTCGCCACGTTCGTGCGCTATGCCGTGCATGTGTTTCGGGGTGAGCTCCCCTCGAGGGGAAATGGCCGCAAACCTCCGAATTGGCTGAAGATGGTGTCACCCACCTCCGGAAACCTTATTAGCGAAAGGTGTCGTGACCGGGATAACTGCACAAATGAAAGACGACGCAGACGCTTTGTGACGAGATCGGCCCCCTAGAACTTGATCTCTTTCTCTGCATCATCCCTTTATGCTACGGTACAAAGTGTAAATGTAAACGCTGCATTCTAAAACGTCCTGAATGTCGGGCCTGGGCCCACAATTCTGACTCCACCATGGTGCATCAAATTTCTACATCATTGAACCCCCGGTCGCGACACTGCCTACGCTGAAGGTTTATTTGTCATTTCCAATAGCGACGTACAAAAGGCAGATACAGGGAACCATACACTTGATTGCGCTGAGACAGAGTTGCCTGTGCTCTTTTCAACGCCGGCGGTCCGTGACGTACGCGGCGCGACCGGTGTGCCGACCGCATATACCCATATAGCTTGCCGACAGCGCAGGTAGCGTCCGGCACACCGCGGATGGCTCTTTCACCGAGCGATACTTGCAATGAGGTTCTGTCTGTAACAGGAAACTATTGCATCCCTATGGACCAGTACACAGCATTTCGTGGGGCTGTGTGGTGTGGTGGGGTGTGCCGTTGCGAATAAGCACTACACCCACATTAAGATTGGGGCGAGTATCATCGCCAGCCAATCTGCTTTGCCGGTAGCCATTTCCTGCTTTCGTCTACTCTCGATTACTGGAGAGCCAGCATTTTTTGTTTTTGGTAAATGGATACGAATATCTTGGCACACCGAGCACAATAGAACATGACTATTAGTTATTGAGGAGTGTATAGTGAAACTTTCAAATCGAATCGAACTATTCAGAAGATCTCGGCTTGGGATGCACCGTTTTCTTTTTCTATTATAACTATCAGAAAACAAATAGGCTAAACGAAACTGATGCACTTATTTGCGCGTTGATGTAGCTGTAAGGACTACTGCAAGAATTCCTAATTTGTATAGTAAGGGTTATTTACACATACGAGAAAAAAGAATACAACAGCTTGACTACACAGGCATGAATGAAACATTTAGCCTTCAAGAAAAAAGCGATAAAATAGAAAGAACTAGCTGGGTGTCTATTCGTCTATGAAGTCAATGAATGGATTATATATGTGTGTGTGTGCGAAAGACCGAAAGAAACGAAAAGGGAAAGGTAGGGAGGTTAACCATGGACGTGCCCGACTGGCTACCCGACACTTGGGAAGAGAGAAAGTGAAAGAATAGATGGTTAGGACAGCAAAGAAGAATATTAAAGAGCCAGTCATTCAGAGTCATTAACGGAGGAATGTCCACTGGTAGGAGATATCGTGCAGTCCAGTAGCCTTCAAAAAGTGCAGAAGGCTTATGTGGTCTTCCACATGCAACAACGCGTAGACCATGGTCTATATATGTGTGAAAAAGGCAGTGTAATTGCATATCTTAGAATTCTATTCGACCCACGTAATTTAAGACTGCCATGTGCAATATATTTTAGAATTGTATGAGGGTTAGGGACGATGCTGCTCGGTAAATGATGCTCTTTGATCTGATACATACGCGTGCCACTATTCCGAAGGAAAACTCACGGCTGTCCAGATTTTCTTTAACATTGCTGAAAGCTGATAAATATGACATCCTTGTGCTCTGAGGAAGGCCATTGTGTTTGATAGTATTGATTTCAATTTTATTCGACATAAACGCAAGAAATGGCATTCCGATCCCGAATCATCGCTTAGAAGATAGTCGGAATGCGAAGCTATCAATGTACTCAACGTCTCTTTGTGTGGCATGCAAAAGATGGGCGTGCCATAAACGTTAGAGAAATGCGCAGTGCAATTCAATCGAGCGCGCATTTTCAATCAAATGCTTGTGTTTCTGGGCTTTCACATTCCTTTAGGCGCTCTAAGCGGTGTAAATGTTACTTTATTTTATATGGCCCAAGCTTGCTATACTTATTTTATTTTTATTTATTTATTTCATTTTTTAGCAGCAGACAGAATATAAAGCCTGATGCAGGGGCAGAAGCTAAAGGCAGTTGGTGCCTGACGAGGCCTTTAACCCTACACACAGTTCGTAGTGATGCAGTTACAAAACATTCAAAAGTAAATTGTGCTGAACAAGAGAACATATGCAACGCGACATTTTACATTCTACTAGAGCTACGAGAACGTGTCACTTGTACAGTAGCCCACACAATGTATCACACACTGCGTGACGCTACCTATATTTACACACAAAATAAAATATGCATTACACTTGTAGATTGTGAAAACCTCTCACACAATTGATAACATTTATTCAATGCACACAATAAGCAATAAAGAAAGGCGCGCAGTTGTAGATTTTGCGGGCTTTTCAAGATTAATAAAGTTACATCTGAAAGAGCTCTTACTCTTACTAGGAAGCACTTTTTATTTTTGGAATCTTAGGCTTGTTATGTGTCGTTTGTGTCTTTTTGTGTAGACATCTGCAGATTCGTCAGCCGCCCCACGTGCAAGAATGTCAACTTACGTGTGTGTTTTAGAAATCTTCTGTGTTTAGGGAACTGTGTGTCTTAGTCTCTTTCACAAATGTTTATGATATCTGACTGTATCAGTGTTCTCGTGCTTTTAGGGTTGCTTGCCCTACGAAGAAGCGTAGCCGGCGCCATTAAAGAGGCTTTACCTCTCCTTCATTTACACATCAATAAAGAAAGGGACGTTTTCTTCAATTTCTTGTTTAACCACACATAAAGAAGAAGCTTAACAGCTCTGCTGAATGCAATGCGGATCATTCGGTTTCATTTTAGCATTTCAGTCCTCGTTCAATCCTGAAGCGTATAATAGCTATTCTTCAGTTACTTTGGTCCGGCGCACATCCTTTGTTGCCACGCCAGAGAATGCGGCATGATTTTCACCTCTTAATAATCTAGCTTGTGTACTATGTTTCACTAGCTACGCTTAAAAATTATGATGATGACATGGTAACGTACTCAACACTCGCTATCTCCTTCAGTATTGTGTTGATGGTTTAGATTAAACTTTCTAAACAAGCTGACCAAAGCATTTACTTAAATACTGACAGATAGATTACCGCCAGCATCGAATAAGAGAACTTTCCTCTTGCGGCAGCACTAGTAATCTTAGCTTGCCAATCACTGAGTCAGTGGTTTGAGAAGAGAGGTATACACAAGAAATGTCATCATGAAATCATTATGAAACCCCTGCAAATGTCAGAGCAAACTCTCTTCATCGCACCACTCCCCTGAATAGCAATAAAACAAAGAAAGAACAGAACAAACCAAAACTAAGATAGCTGCAGCAGCAGACCTGTGTTAGAAGAAAAAAAAATGTCATGCAGTAGCGCATGTCACTAGTGAGTCATCATTATTCAAAAGACTAGCGCAAAATAGCAGGGACAAAGACAGAGAAGACGACAGGACGAGCGCTTTTAGCTCTCGTCCTGTCGCCTTCTCTGTCTTTGTCCCTGCTATTTTGCCATAGTCTTTTGAATAATCATGACACACCAACTAGCCTAGCTTTCTGCCTTGATCACTAGTGAGGTCTTAGCTCCAGCATCAAATGTTCAGGTTTCAAGACCACCTCGCTCCCTTGTTATAAAACCCGCTTCACTACTCTAGTACTGCGTCTTGTGATAAAATTTACGCAGGTGAACGACGCGTCCCTTGCATTTCAACAATTCAACGCGTTCCTTGCAGTTGGACAACACGATTGTGTGTCATCGTTTTGCATATGCCTTCTCAGTCTACTTGTAAGGACTGAGAAGGCATGTAATTCTTACGTAAGGATTGAAGAAAGGAGGTCGGATCGCATGTGTTTTGAAAATGATCCGCTCGGCATGTAAAAAACAAATCTGAAAGCGCCAAAAAGTATTGGCGTCACCTCAAATGGGACGACACACCTAACATTCGTGATCAGCTCATGTCCCTGCTTTTGTACTCTTCATTATCCGAAAGTACATTGTGAAAATTGCACGAGATTAGGATGTCGACAATGTTACTGAACTTTATCATGAGGCGTCGCAATTATTTCGCAATCATACGTATGAGAATGTAAGAAATACCACCGAAAAGAAGACACGATCGTTCCGCACGTTTTACCGCAATCTGCAGGCGAATCAACGCAAATGGGCATTGCGTTCAACATGAATATTTCTTTTAGAATCCACATTCATAGCCACCGCCGTTTAGGGCAATAAAATACAACTCAACAGCGAACTCAAATACCGAATGCTTATATTGCATCATGCAACAGCAGAGAAATAGTGCTTGCATATTTGTAAGAAATTTCAGGGCAATTTAGTTTCCCGAAGACGTTGTTCAAGCCTACCGAGTTGCCTTTGGAGCAGCGCTACTTCTGCGCGAAGTTCATCTGTGCTCATTCTTGGTACGGCACTGCTTGTTTTCTTCCTTTTGTCACTGTTTCTTTGTTACCACAGCATTGCACATTATTTGGTATTCTTGCTAATTATTCTTTTATTTTATTTCACCCTTTTGTATTTTGTCTCGGTACCACTTATTCTCCTCTTCTTTTCTGCAACCATCAACGATGAATCATTGCCTTTCCGGGTTCTGCAATCAGATAGTCTAATAGACACTTTTTCCTGAGTGCGTACAGTTTGCTACGCACAGATCAGTATATCCCGTCTGCCTCCAGTCAAAGGGGCGCAGCCACTTAGCAACAGCGCAATCGGGCCGGAGCTCAGAGCTGAGCAAGAGGCGGATAAGCGTAACGTAACTACTGCCTTTCGCGAGTTGACTGAATAGAACGCAAGCCGCCATCTCCTTAACACATCTGTCATTTGGTAACGAGCATGCAAACACTGTTTCTTTTGTACCTGTGAGAAAAGGGTCATCGAGAGCAGGAAATCGGCGCTGATCTTTCGAGCAATGTCAGAATGGTATTGAACTGGGCTAGATTGTTCATGGCTAAGGCGAGTTTTAACAGTTGAGCTGAAATAATGTACGAATGGAGACATACACGGACGTCAATGAAATACATAGTCTGAGTTTTATTTTTGCGCATGCGGCACTATCCTTTATTTTTTTTCATTATGTGCGCCTGAAGTTATTCATTTATTTACTAATTTATTTATACGGTCAATCCTTATTGGGACCATAGCACGATGGCGTATACAACATAACAAGGACATATTGCATACAACGCCCACGTAACACGTTGTAAGTATGTGATAAGGATGTTTACTATAATTTTTGTAGCAACAAGGAATGGAACGAATTAAACTATACATAGTTATTAAAAGGCATAACCTGATCATCAATAACAAATCAATCAAAATAATTTATACAAGCGCAATCAGGTATGAATATGGTCTGGGAATTATTGCAGAGGTAGTGGCATTCAAATGTGGAAAGGAAGATTCTTCAAAACATAAGTACGTCACAGACATCTTGTTTTTTTTTATATCTGTGCAAAAACATTTCAACCGAAGAGCCGCATGCGCGAAGATAAAACTCACTTGACAGTTCAGCGACGTCCTTGTCTGTCCCCATTTGTCCCGTGTTTCAGTTCAGCTATTACATCCCGCCTTCCAGTGCAACTATTGAAACCCGCCGCAGCCTTCCCGGTAGTATATGCACCTCGGCAGTGAGCGGGACGAGCCACGACATGCCCTAAACTGAAACGTTGCAGCCTGACAAAGGCAGCAGCAGTTGATGTTGAGCGAGACGCCATTGCTTCTCAGCCCGGCAATCCCGTTTCCCGCGCCCTGGTGAACGCAGATGCGGTACGGCATAGCGGCGGTGTTCCAGGACAAGTCGTCCTGCAAGACTCTTCCGGCAAACGCCGGCCGGGGCACGCGCATCAGCAAGCCCCTGCGCGGCGTGATCACGGAGCGCGAGGCTGCGCTGGGCATCCTGAGCCGCGAGGTGAAGTTGCTCCAGGAGGAGCGGGACCACCTGCAGGAGCTGCTGCAGCACTCGCTCCAGGGCTTGGTGCCGCAGCACGCCGCGCACGTCGCCAGGGGCCTGCAGGAGCAGATCGAAACGCTGAAGGCCGAGAATCAGCGGCTGCTGGACAGCTACAACGCCGAGAGGGTGAGTGCCGTGAACTTAACAGGGGGGATCTTCTTGCAGCAATTGCTGCAGATTGAATAGGTAAAGAAGGACAGCACCTTTTCTTCGAAAGGAAATGAGAGACGGAGTTGCTGTTGTCGCTTTTTTTTACAGCCAAGCTGTATGTGGCTAGGGTTCCGTGCATTTTTGTTCTCCGTGAACAAAAATTATCAGCATCAATGGCTCATACCCCCGTAAGCATTCATGCTCCCGTAAGCAAGCAGAAAATTCAATGGCTCATAGCCCCGTAAGGCAGAGGCTACAGACACTCGGTAAAGTGAAGCGTACAGTGCTTAAATCATTTCTAATCACGCACACAACATACAGAACAGCATGTCAAAAACTGCCATCATCAATGGCTCATACCCCCGTTAGCAAGGGCTCATTCCCTAGTAAGCAAGCAAAAATTGCTATGACTCATAGTCCCGTAAGGTTCATGGCTACTCACTTTGCGTGAATTAACTGCGATGACCCTGCCCCTGCTGTCGTTGTCGGTTATTTCAGTGTGGATGTGTCGGTACCGAAAAGGGAGCGGTTTACGCGTGCCGTGTTGCAGACGTGTCCCTTGCGATGACACACCGATCCGGCCCATCGGCCATCCTGCGGCGTACTGGCATCGATTTGACATTATCAAAGAATGTGATCGCAGTTGCGAGTGCAATAATGAGCACCGATCAAGAGAATGAACGAGTGCACATACTTTTCGTCACAATGACCACTCATCAAGGCAATAAATGATTTCGCACCTTTGTTCAAAATTATGTGTCACTCCCGTGTCGTGTGCTAAACAGCTTCGCTGGTCAACTACCTTCACAGAGTGGAATGGCTCATGATTTTTTTTCACATAGAAAGAATTGTCTCTACCACATAGGGCTGTCTACAGCAGTAATTTTACGCCTGACGATAACTAAACCGAAGAGGAAATGAAAGCTAAGAGAAAGGATGTTTCAGCTATCAATCACTCGATAATTGCGCAATAACTTTTTTCGTTGCTACCTGCTACCTTTTAAGCTTATTCTTGCATGTTAATAAATTAGACAGAGTAGCCAGAACCACGGCGCTATGAAAGCAGCATATAAAAAATCGAACCTCACTTTCCTGGATTAATAAGGCTATGTGCAGTGTGTCTACCAAGGAAATAAATAAACTGAAATCAATCAGACTCACTCTCAAAATATATTTTTAGCTTAGGGTTCACACTAGAACTAAGATTCACCGGAAGTTTGCTCCGCCGTGATCACTCCGACACCACCTCACGGGTCCATCTGAGCCGACCTATGGTCTTTACTATACGAGCATGCACTGAACAAGCACTACGAACATTACTCAAATGTTGTAAGCTGCTCTTATTTGTCCACTCCGCGAAACACTCTAAGATGGCTAGAAACTACAGTGTCGGTATCAAATATCGACCGCCGTTCATAAGGCTCATATCAACTTTGAAAGCAGCTCTGCCCAGTTTTCGTTTCCTAAAGGCGTATGTTGTTAATTATGGACATGAAGTGGCATGATGCTACCTGGCAAATATGCGTAGGAAGCGCTCGACTTGATAACGATGCGCCACTAAGGCTAAAGCGCCCGTGCTTTACAAGGTGTCCATAAAGTCTCTTTACAGTTTCAAGCAGTTATTCCGAGTAATTATGAGTAGTTAAATATATGGAATTTAGTAAATATTAGCAGCATATATTAAAATTTGTTTCATCACTTAGTAAACTAAATATGAGCGCCATTGATTGCACGAAGGATGTAGTGGCGAAATTTGATTGCTGCGATAACCACTATAGCATAGCCTCATCAATTGTGGCAACCGCATCAGTAATCCTTTGATTGAAGTCGGTAACGTCCTGCACCTCTGTCCGATACACGGTGTCTTTAACGAAGCCCTACAGAAACAAACCTAGACTCGTTATGTCTGTTATAAAAGGCATGTCTGATCCGTTCGATGTTTTGCTCATATACTTATTTGCACCCACCCCTTTCTTTATCCAACAATGTGCCGGTCTCCATTACCTTCGTGTGCCATTCATAATTGGTGGGCGTGATGGTGTTTGTTTTTCATACTTAGTGATGAAGTTTCGCCTAGTCTGCGTGTTCGATTTCGTTTCCGTGAGCCTCACCACACATTGTGTATTGTCTTGAGGAGCAGCTACTTTCATATGTGGGCCCTCTCTTTTTCGCCTTTTTATTCAGAATATTACCTCAAATGTACAAATTGACTATGTATACAAACTTTATAATAACTAAGTACAATAAACGAAACTTCAGTCACGTATCATATCATTCGCATTTTTAGCAAATTCATCGAACCGTAGAGTCAAAATCAAGAAGCGAGCCGACCCATGGAGCAGCTCAACGTTGCACAGAGGTTAAATAAGCAGGAATAAAATGTCTCAGAAATGCTGGCCTACGCTTCGATAGGTGGACAAAAATAGGTTCACCTATCGAAATGTAGGAGAGTCTTTCTGATGTAGTTTATCCCTGTCTATGTAATGACACTGTGAACGCCTTCCAGCTTTTATCGCTACAATGCAAGAGAATAACTCCAGCAGGAGTTATTCTCCGTCATACTTACGAAGCATTATTTTGATGAATCATTTAAAATAAAAAACGTCAAAACCCGCGATCTGCGCAAGACTGAAACATTCGTTCGGGCTAAAGCATTCACGAACTACGGCAAAAGAACCCGATCGTTTTATATACCGTTCTACTTCAATAAAACACAAGTCCCTAAAGTATCATCATTCAGGAAAATAAAAGATTTTGTGCGTCACACGGTTCTGACAAGTGACTGGGAATAGCAGAAGTAAAATATGTGGCAGGAATTTTCCGATGAACTTTCGCTAGCAATTGTATAAGACAGACTAGAGTATTGTGTTCTTTCTATGTGTATGTTGTTCTTTTTTTTTACTTTCCAATAGTGTTTGACGATTGCTACTTTTCCAACACATTGACTTCTATATATGATGAAATATAGGGATGTGCTGTACATTTATTTTGCTGCTGTAATCCCGTAACAATATGTATTTGCTTAAACTATGGCTCGTGCAGTAACAAATACAAGAAATTAGACGAGCGATGAAGGAACAGGGTGAGGGCATGGAAGTGAGAAGGGTTCGAAAATGTGTCCTTGTGTTGTGCCTTGTTGAAGGCAAATACACAGTGGTCCGCATAAAAGCATCAGTGCTTTCGCGGACTACAGGTTACTATGTGTGGTGCATACAAGAAATTTAATTTGCTATTGTACATTTATTTTCTCCCTTCCTATTGTTCCTCTGTTCTTAGAGCACAAGAATGTGCGATTGGGCCAGAGCACTGCCCAGTCCCGCTCAAAAGCGTCATTGCTTTGGCGGGCTGAGAAAATATTTGACTGTATGTTTTATGTCCTAATAAAGAAAGAAAGAAAGTCCACATTTCTGCGGGTTTCTTATCAATATTCGAGAGGCAGCTGCTCAGGTCTGCGCTTACATCTGTCTTTAACAAGAACTTCTGCGCTAACAGTCACTGAGTGAACACCGCATAACATATGCGAAAGGAACAATCAAATAAAGTCGACGCGCTAACGCATGTCCTGCTCAATATGGGCATTTGCCAAACAAAAAATATTGCGAAAACAAAGCGAGAACTGGCTTTAACTTTCGTGTAAAGGAGGAGACGCAGACGCGCCCTTCGCAAAAAGAACCCATCACGCTTCCCCTGTTGAGTTGCAGAGAATTAAATCACACCCCGCAACGGGTTTTTATTTCGTGGACCAGTCGGTTCGTTTTGGTTGTTTGCAGTGCCCAGGAGCCTTCCTTTTTCGCCTTACTAGGGGTTTTTAGAGCAGCGTCCCGTCTCGTCATATTGGTAGAATAAAAATATAGAAATGGGTCAGCAAAAGCCAAACTTTATTACGTTCTCGCAAACTACTCATTCGTGCACTGCACACGGCGCAGGCAGTTCTGGTGGGGTTCAAAAGAAAGAGGGCTCCGAGCGTGCGATTCAATCAAGAACGACGGGACTGTTACCGTTGTCTTATCGAAATATACTACCAGCGCAAGTGTGCCTGGAGTTTCGTACTAGAAGGTGACGGGAGAATATTAAGATTAGTTTGGCACAGGTCACATGTAAACCTTGCCTTACATACGCTGCGCCTACTTCCAACAAAATCGGCTCTTTCAGTGCAGCTTCGTATATTGAGAAACATGGTACCACAATAAAGTGAAGAAAGAGCTAGAGTATGTGAATGGGAAAAAACATAAAAGAAAGCACTCATGTAGTGGTCGGGGATGGAGCGACTGAGACAGAAACCAAATAAGTAATTTGAGTGGGACACTGAAAACGGCGGCAGCGGGTGCTGTACCCAGGCATAATTATGCTATTTCCAGTCATGCACAGCCCTTAAACAAGATCTCTCTTTAACCAACCTCACTATAGCATTGCCCGAGTGCAGAAAAAAATACAAACGCAAATACGTTACGTAACTTTCATCTCGACATTCTATTAAAAGGAAATATGGCCTGATGCCTGTAGGATGGAAATCACTCGTGTCCATGGTTACACCGTTGCCGTAGTATATTGTAAAATGTGTCCGATCAAACTTTGATATATGTGTCCCTGTCTCTCCTCAGCCATCTTCTCTTCACATATTTCCTTCTTTTTCTGAACAAATAACCAAACTGTAAAAAGGCGTCTAGGTACCCCCGTGGTAATACATGCAAAAAAATGTATTTTTAAAAATTTATGGCAAATGAGTCGAGAATTCAGCTTCGTAGTCTTATGTAAAAACTTGACGCTGTGAAACCTGTCATGCTGCATGCACATCGCCCTTTTGGCATATCACGTCTATGATCAGCTCTAGACAGTAAGAACAGCGCATTTGTTTCGTGTAATAGACAAATAAGTTCCTACATATAATCTTTACATATAATGTACGCTCATAGGTGTCCCTAACCCACACCGACTTCTTATTGGAACATCACTTTATATTCAACTGATTCTTTGCTTTACTTAATTTTCTTCCATTAAGCAATTCGATATGTGGCACGGGGTTCATGCCAAGTCTGGGATCATTCTCAAGAATGGATATATTCACCTTTTACACAATAGGCACGTAATCCTTAAATTCTGCTTAATACGTGTCGCAATTATCTGTGCATACACCTGTCATCGTCCTTCAGGAAGCATCATAAAAAGCCCCCGTGGTCGAGACAACACTATGTAGACGTCTCCCACTGTGCAACTGTGCATTTCGGCATACCTTAGGGACGCAATAGTGCATAAACATAAAAAATGCTTGATATTATAGTTGTGACTTCTCTGGTGGTAAATTTAAACATTACATGCGATAACATACTCAACTGGATGAAAATTAACACATTCGTGTGGTTCTATGGCATTTAAAACCAAGGTGTATGACTGATCTCGAACCCGAATGAAAAACCGTACCCGAACCACAATTTGTAGCGGAACTGAAGCCGAGCCGATATATTTTAACGTGACTAAACCCGAATCGAGTCTGAACTGAGAAAATAAGAACGGTTAGTGGTTCAGCAAGGAAGGTTTAAGCATATAAAGCAACAACTGGTGCTCAGTGGTTTGCACGATTCTTCGAATAACTGCTTCTTCGCTCGACACACCTTAATATAAGATTGTTACTACACACGCGTTACATTGTGCGCGTGAATGGGGATATAGAGTGGGCATGTACTTATAACCACGACCACCTCGGCAGAGACGCTTGCACTTCTGAAGTTGTGTTCCGCGATCGAAAAGTTATTCCGGGCGCTCCGCGGAATCAACACTTCTGATGACGCCCCCATTTCGGCCATTAGGCCGAATTGTTACTGGAACTAGATAAACTAGTTAAACACGGATAACTGTAAACACGATGCCCTCGAGGAGGGATATCAGCAAGTTCAGCCGCATGCATGACTTTATTGTAACCATATAATTGCGGTCGCTAATGTGTGCCTTAACTTTCTCAGTGAGATGTAACCGGGGCTGTAAGCGGCGCGCGAAATCTGCTTATGTTACGTGCCACGGTTCAACGCACGTCTGGTGTATAGCCGAGCAGAGTGCAACGCTCTTCGAGTTGTAGAAGTTATTCGGGGGGTACAATGCGCACGGTTCTTTAGTATTTTTCTGTTTGCCCTTAACCAGCGCAAGACTGTGCTCACATGCAGATTCGCAAGAAAGATCGACGTATGTTTCAGCGCAAACCATTTTTGTTCATCGCTCAGAAGCTTCAATGGCCGCGCCTGCTTCTAAAAAAAGTAGCCAATGAGCGAAACGTCAAATGCCGGCTTCCTACTTTGTACAGACTACAAGCTTGAAGTTGTAATCCATCTAATACCAATGTGAATTGACGCCATAGACCACATGCCACAGTTCGCTCACCACCAGAACGTTAGTGAAAACCTGAAGCAAAACGAAAACTAACTGACTCTGCTGCCTTTCAAAATAATGAGTGTGGAAGCTACGCAGACCTTACGTTGACGCAAGGATTCTCGCTGTTTACCTGTCTTTAATATACAAATGAAAATTTCCCCGTATCGGTAGACTTGATTCGTAAATTTATGCCTCCTCTTATGAAACTTGCGCACTGCCATGCGGACAAGTCGATATGACTATGCAATATATCGCCATGGGGCACAATAAAATGGACTGCGCCAACTCGGTTTGCGAACCAGGTCAGTGTTGCGAACCGTTTCGCGAACCGTTATAAATGTTTATCTCACCGCACCAGAACTGAACCGGAGCGAAATCAAAGTGAGCTGAACCATAACCGAAACCAAGCCCGAATTTTTTCAGTGTGATACCCTGTTTAAAGCCACTTCACTAAGATTTTCTTTCACATAGATTATAATATGTACGTTGGATCTGCACAACTTCACTAAAAAACGAAATCACTGTGGCAACCGTAAAAACCATGAAATAGACACGCGTACAGGCATTACGCGTCTTAAAAATCCACGAAACAGACATGAAAACAAATTACAGTAATTTAACTAAAAGGCAGGTCTTGCATTCATATTATTTTCCTCAAGTAGGTTACCTCTACATTAAAAGTACGCAGCGCTTCCGGAACACACTGCCATAGCAATACTTTGAAACAGGATTTGCAGGTGCATCGTGACATAATTTTTGAATTTTTGGTTTGTATTTCCTTCAACTGACGTCACTGCCATGAAGGCTTAGTCGGGAGGAACTAGTACTGCACGCACTGCGGATTGCTCAGTAAAAATGGGGATGTTATTTAGGCATCTGACTACTGCCCGAACAGTGTGGTGTTCAGTTCGTTTTAGACATGCTCATGAAAGCAATCTGAAGGCGAAAAACGACTACGCACAAGAAAGCAGACGAGGAGAACGAGCGTTCACTGTCCGAAGTTATTTTATATAATTAATTTTTTATGTCATTATCATTCTTCGTCGAATCCGCTTTTTTTTTGCGACTTTCCAATTGTTTGAACATAGCTAATTATTTCAGTTATTGTTGTGGCTAATCCCTCCCGTGAGTGTGTGTCATGCTTGAAAGAATCAGCATTGGTAATAACCGACAATTTGCCCACAAGTCAGGGCACTTTTTTTGCAAAGGCCGTTATGGATCATTCCAGAATTCAATCGATTATCATAATTTCGCAGATATTGCAACCACTACACAGATTTGGTTGGTTAGGATTAGTACCAGCCGCTAAGAAAAACGTACTGCACACTCGTGCGACCTTGTGCGATCGCAGTACCATTTCCAGCGAAGCTGTTTCACTGAAGCTGTTGCATTAAGGATTTCGGTTTCCTGTAATGGCATCGCCCAATTTAAAACGTTGCCCACATATGATTCACCTGTTGAGCCAAATGTTGAAAACGTGACGCACATATAACATATTCAAGACCTTGCTCAGCGAATTTTTTTAGCAAAGGGTCGTAATTTAGTTAGGCATATTTAGCCTCGCATGCCCATCAGCCATAATGTGTCATCCATTTTCAGCAAACTTGATCTAGGTGGCTGTCATAGTTTTCTTTATTCCAGCTATATATAGTTTCGTTTTACGGCGCTTATAATTCGTTGCGTTTCAACACGCTTATGATTCCCTGGAGCACTTACATAAATAATTTACTGCAAAGTTCACTATGAACTGCACACTTTGAACTTTGCCTATGCATCAGGCCCAACCTACCTCTTATTTTCCCCAAATATTAGCAGTGTGCTTCGTTAAATTTACCAAGGACACTGAGGAAACCTACCAAGTGCTTCGTATGACACAAAAATTTAAGGAGAACGAGTATTAGCATTTCGTAAATGTTCGCAATGTTCATCATTTAGCCAGAAATTTTAAACTTTCTCCACAAACCACCTTAACAGTACTCATTTTTCCACCGAAGGCGAACACGTTGTCACGCACATATCTCCTATAGGACTCTGGGAACATTGCGGATAACAGCCATATTGTCACTTAGTAGTGAAGCTGATGAACACAGCAGCGAAACGGAGAATAACTTAAGTTCCTGTTGGGCGAACCTGTGCCCACGAAAGCAAGTTACACTCAAAGCACAACGAGCGCGGCGAATGCAGTCGGTGATCGGCGGAAATCTCATCAGCAGGTCAAGCGCGTCGGATTTTATACATGAGTCATCGAAGGTTCGAGAGCAATCGCTGGTACTGCACTATTCGCGTCGCGTATACAGTCAGGTTACACAGGCTTTGGGAACGACAGACAAGGCATAGAATCATCGATAACATTCCAGTAAGTTCCACTCATGCAGGCGCGTCCTACGCTGAGCAATAACTTTAAGTTTGTTAGTGGGTGAAATGCAGTCCCCGAGAAAAGGGTCAATAAGTACACGTGTCGATATAACGCTCTCAAGAACTTGCTTAAAAAAATTTTAAAGCCCGAAATTACCTTACGCTATCGAAACTTTGCCCACATCCAACAGCCATAAAAAGAATTCCTATTATTATGTTCAAATGTAAATGATCTAGCACGTGGACTTTATTCACGACATGCGCAGGCCTCTAACGCGGTTACTAAAATACACTTGTAAAGCATAGAAACACATCCTTTTTATTTAAACCAAACATTAACATAGTTCCTCGTTTACCTTACCGAGAATATTAGGAAAGCCATATATACACCTCGTATAGGGATAAAACGGGTATCAATAGTTATTTTCAGCGCTCGTATTTAACCTACACACTTCAAACTTTCGGTACATGTCTGCCATAGCATTGCCACCATGCTCCCCAAACCTCTGAACAGTCTCAAAAGAAAGGCTTTATAGATTTTTATTTAGCGTCTGTTAGCCCACACATTTAGAAATTGGCCTCCACATTACCGATAATATCTCACCTTTCCCCACCTTTATTTATTGTTAATTTGGCGAATGATCTAGTTCTTCAAATAAAACGTGAAAACTCGCTAATAACATTCTCGACCGTTTCTGTTCGCACTAACAGCTAAGCTACAAAAGGCAAGCAAAATCAGCACTGAAGCAGCATAGAGTACTTATCTAGTTGGTATGCCTCCACCTTGAAATGTCTCGAAAGATACTGAACAGCAAAAGAAGCACAAGTCTTCCTGTCTTTTGCTGCCCGACATCTTTCTTGAGTTTAAGCGAGATCTCGACACGGTTTTCTTGCTTCTTTGCAAGCACGTCTAGAACCACATTCGTGATCGACCTGTCGATTGATCAGTGGATCAATGAATCCATCGAGGGTGGCATGGAGAGAAGGCTCTCCATTCAAGTGAGCAGAGAGATCTGCTATTGCGCTGGTAACCACATACAATTAAAATTAAATTATAGGGTTTTACGTGCCAAAACCACGACCTGATCGTGAGACATGCCTTAGGGGGAGGGGTGGTACTCCGGAAATTTCGACCACCTGGGGCTCTTTAACGTGCACCTAAATCTAAGTACACGGGTGTTTTCGCATTGCATCCTCATGGGAATTCGGCCTCCGCGGCCGGGATTCGATCCGAACCTCGTGCTTAGCAGCCTAATACCACAGACACTAAGCCACCATGGTGGGTGGTAACCATGTACATACATGATACTTTGCGTGGAAAGGTAAATGCGAAACAGTAAACCCACAGAACAAAAATGCAGGTAAAGAAAGCAAAGGAGTAAAGGAGAGGCGATTAAGTGGTATTAATGGGTAAGATAATAAAAAATCGGCGCATTGCAGTGAAATAAGCTGCTTCGACTTTAAGAACTAATTTGTCATCGTAATTTTTGTCCTCCTCAGACCCAGCGTCCACCCCGTAGACAACAGTTTTCATGATTTCAAAATTTAAGCCAGCAGCGATAAACTAATATATCATGCTGTAACATGCGATGCATGCATATGGTCATGTATTTAATCATCTTGTTGTGAGTGAGTGAGTGAGTGAGTGAGTGAAGAAACATTGTTGTGAATGCCTGCAGAACGATTAGCCTTCCCCTGTTAGGGAGGCGTTACCGTGACGCGGCCATGACGTCTTCGCGGCGTGTGGCGCCTCTACTTCGGCCGCGGCCGCACTATTCCCTTTGGTCGACCGCGCCTGGCCCTCTTTTGGGGTGGCAGCCTCCCTCCGGTTTCGCTCGGTCGTTGCCTTTCGAGGGCCGCCGAGATCTGCTGGACGGCCTGGGTTTGGACATCTTGGTCATAGCACCTCGTTGCGGCCTCGAGCCGTGGCGGAATTGTTGTTATCGTTGCAGTTTCGTGCGGATTCTTAGCACAGTCCCAAAGGACGTGAGCTGCAGTGGCTCTTTCTTTTCGGCACACGCAACACAGATCACTTTCTTAAACACTTGGACACACGTGCCTCATCAGCACCGGGGTGAATAACGACCCCGTTATAAGTTGTCGATATAAAACCGCCTCCTTACGGGTCAAGCCCGGCTGAGGTGGCGGCATAGTCCTTCGCTCAAGTCAGTACCATTTCACAATATCGTTGTAGGAAGTTATTTTGTCCTTGGTTTCCCCCCACCACGACAGGTCGGCTGTAGTAGCAGCGGCACGGTTGGTTAGTCCTCGCGCCGCCGCGTTCGCCATCTCGTTGTGGTTAGCGTTGCCGCGATCCGACACACCACTGCCCATGTGGGCCGAAAACCACTATATGACCACACACCGACTTTCACTCGCGAGATCGACCACACGCAACACACGCGCGGCTTCACCACACACCCTTGCTCTGGCGTAATTTTTCACTGCCGTCCTAGAATCACAGAGCACAGTCGTGCACTCGGGGTCGGCGATGGCCAGAGCAATGGCCACCTCCTCGGCTTGATGTGCCCCTCGAGTCCGCACACTCGCCGCTGTTCTCGTTGCACCGATCGATTCACCTTTTTTCTATAGCTGAATCGTCACCGACGGCAATAAATAAATGACGCGGCAATCAAGGGTGAAAAGTGAACGCGAGACGTTAAGCCAGTATCTATATGTTTAGGAAAAAAAATTGTTTTATTCGAGCAAACGGGAGAAATTGACCTTTGATCCACATACATCAACATGCTGACGCGATAACGCGTACGTGCCATCGCATCAAGAAAGTAGTTTTTCAGGCTTGTAAGAGACAGCTGACAGGAAATGATGAACATTGTTGATTTGTTCGCACTATATCAAATAGTGTCTGAACCAACTAGAGGAAATCATGTTCTGGATCCTATTTTCATAAACCAACCTCAATTGGTGATTTGTACGGTTGTCATTCCTGGAATTAGGGACCACAGTGCTGTTTTATCTGAAATGGAAATTACACATGTAAAACCTGCGCACGCAGTGGTGAGACATTTGTATAACTATTCGAAAGCTCAGGTTGATAAAATAAATGAAGGTTTGGATGGGCATTATGATGTATTTGCTACAAAAGCTGAATATAAAAATACAGATGAATTATGGACTTGCCTCAAAAACAATATCCTAGAATTTCGGTATCGTTTGATACCGTGTAGGGTGCTAAATGAAAGACAAAGTAGAAGTAAGCCTTGGGTTTCGAAAGCGTTGCGCAGTTTTACAGAGAAAAGGCAAAGATTTTATCATAATTTTCTCCAAGTGCCGTCAAGGGATACCAGGAAGAAGCTGAAAAAAATTATATCACAAATGAAGAAGGCAATTCGCGTATCCAAGAATGCTTTTAGTGAAACTATCCAGTGGAGAATCAAAGATGATCCCAAGCAATTTCGGAAGCACCTGAAAAGAAATGGAAAAGAGGCAACACCTATTTCGTCACTCGTCTCTGGTAACGGCGTGATGCCAAGCGACAGGGACCACAGAAGTACCCCGCGAGAATTGATAGCCCTGATGGGCGATATGGATGACGTCGTTATCAGGAGACGTGGCATAGAACTGTTGCTTTTGAAATTGAACGCTGCTAATGGTGGAGGACTAGATGGTTTAACTAATAACCTCTTTAAAATTTGTGCCCGACCTATAGCTCCTTCTTTGAAAATACTCTTTTAAAAATTAGTGGCAGAAGCTTCTTTGCCCAATGATTGGAAAATTGGTGCAGTCCATAAATCTGGTCCGCGACGTGACATAGTTAATTACCATTCGCATTCTTTAACGTGTGTTGCATGTAATGTTTTAGAACACGTTTTATACACAAGTATTGTAGCACATGTGAATCGCTATTGCCTATTCAATCCCTCTCAACATGGCTTCAGAAAGACTTTTTCTTGCGTAACACAATTAATTGAATTCACACATGATATTGCCAGCGCTATGCACGACAGATTTTCAATAGATTAAATATTTTTAGATTTCAGGAAGGCATTCGACACTGTATCCCATTCTTTGTTAATTGGGAAACTTCATACTTACAACATTAACACACAAGTTATTGGATGGATTGCCGAATACTTCAGACTGCGCAAACAGTACGTAGTTTTTAATGGTACTGGGTCATCAAGAAGAGACGTCACTTCTGGCATCCCTCACGGCTCAGTTCTGGGTCCACCTTTGTTTCTTTTATTTATCAATAATATCACTGAAGGAGTCCTGTCACATTTGATATTGTAAGCTCTTGATTGTGTTTTGTACAAGCCTATTCGTTCTGAAGACGATTGCTGCATTTTAGAGTGTAATCTCATCCGTATTGCTCAGTGGTGTTCTTATTGTAACATGAGCTTTAATCAAGCTAAGACACTTTTCATGTCATTTAGCAAGAAAAAGATCATGTTTGTTTTAGTAAACCTTAGGTAATATTGCATTGTCACGGGTGACTGTATATAAACACCTAGGAGTTTATTTTACCACTGATTTAAATGGCATCGTCCCGTTGATCATGTAATAGCGAGTGCAGGAAAGCCATTAGGGTTTCTACGGCGCAACGCTAAATTTTCAGTATGGCTACTAAAGAGCTACTGTTCAAGACGTTTGTCAGGTCTGTGTTAGAATATGCATGCGAGGTGTGGGACTCAGTGATATGCTTGGTGACAAGGAACGCCTTGAAAGAGTACAAAATTTAGCTGCAAGATTTGTTACTGGAAATTAGTTTTACGTTTAGCGCTACACAAGCAAAGAATAATCTACAATGGCAGTCTCTTGAAAACCGCAGGAAAAACTTCGTTTAAAACTTTTTCATAGTATTTTTCACACAACAATTGGTATTGAGAGGCAACGTTACGTGCTTGAACGTTATTATGCATCAGCTCGAGGTGACCACGCCCATAAAGTACGAGAAATGTTTTGCCACACGGAACTATTCAGGATGTCCTTTTTTTTCCTAAAACAATACGAGAGTGGAATAGACTACCATCGTAAGTGGTTGATGTAATATCGAATGATGCATTTTATGCCTTGTTGGATTGATACGACTTTACCTGTGTTTTCTTTTTTTTTTCTGCATAAGAGCAGTGTCTATAATTCTTTGACTATTCTGCTTACCATTCGTACTGTATTGTTCATTTCTAAGTCGTATTGCACGAATGCGCTTGATGTTCTGTATTTCCCCCCACTGTAATGTCTGTAAAGGTGCTGCGGCTATTGCATAAATAAAAAAATAATGTGTGCGTGCCATCTCATCAAGAAAGTAGTTTTTCAGGCTTGTAAGATACAGCTGACTGAAATGACTTTAAAGTGTAGTGTGTCACTAAGAACTTGGTGGGTCTAATGAGGCTATGAGACGAAAGAAATATCTAAAGTTTCGTGTGTAGCGTGTTCTAAAGCTTGCCTAGAAAACAAATGTCATGAATAAAAAAAAGAAATGGACGCGTCATGCTGCTTTGCTGCCAAGGCATTGAGCTTAATGTACTTCTAAGTGTTAGTTGCTTCAGTTTGCTGCTGTTTTATTATGAGAAATTGATCAATGTAATGTTTTTAGACTCGTAGCAGTATTTACTTTCCTATTTGATTTATTCGAGCAACTTGTAGCTCTTTTATTTGCCATTGCAACCAAAGAAACATATTATAGTTAAAACTTAAATATTGAATCTCCAGCAGCTGCTCGAAAGGAAACATTTCTCTTTCAAGTATTCTTTAGAGCCTGAAGAAGCAGCCAATTAGGATATTCTTGAGAAGGCGTTTTCTGTTTCGGCTCTTTTCATCTTTCGAAGCGGAAAAGCCTAATGTCCTAGTGTCAGCCCTATGTAAGCAAACTATGTTTGAAACGTGCAAGGGCTAAAACAATTTCCAACTGTCCACCGCGCACATCTGGAAAAGAGAGGCTTGCGCATTCAAGATGCAGTCGCCCCAGCTCCATCTGTGCAGAATCAGAACATTGGGTGAAATCACCAAACGCGTTTCATAGAACGTTTTACGACAACTACCTATTAAACAAAGCAGAATGGAGCTACCAGAGAGTACTACATGGAGGCTGAAATGCGATGCGTACGGAACATCGAGAGACGACACTCAACAAAGAAGCAATTATGTTTGTTGGGCTATTTGGCTGCTGCTATTCGAGTGCCTCGATGTAAAGTAAAGTACGTGTAACTAAATAAATAGAGGTGACCTTTGAAGCACAGTCCTCTCATGCACAGTGGACGTTTAACAAAGCTCGCGAGCACCGCAATACATTGGACACTGATGCGTTATTTCCTAGGAATGTAAACAAGACCGGCTATCTGCCTCTGTCTTTTGTTTAGACCTATGCAATCATAAGTTCACTTGCTGTCCAACGGGATAGCATAGGCGACCGGCATATAGAGAATGCACTTAAGGCTACGTCGCTGGTTCATTCACTCAGTCTATTCAGTTGTTGGTTACTTGCTTTCAGTGACCCTAATAAATTTGAAGGCAGAGAAAAGTTTAAAGGTCGAAAAGTATACTCGCCCTTGGTTCCAAGTACTGCCAGTGAATAGTGCGTGTAGTGTGTCTTTTTTTCCCCATTCCATCATACTTATCTGTCACGGGCTGAGGTTACGGGGAACTTGGAACTTCAGGTCATTACTGCGTTTATTTTAGTTTTGTTCTTTCAGCCTCAAGCTATCTGCTCTCGTTTGAAGACAAACACAAACGAGGGCTCGTCGACAGAGGTTACCGGCCCCGTCTTGTGCTTGAACTGAGAAGAGTTTCCTCATGGTCGAGAACAGCGCAAGGAGAGCGGGACAAGAAAAACCAGACGGGACGTCTGTCTGGTCTTTCTTGCCCCATTTTTCTCCCGCTGTTTTTTCATCATGAAGCAGTACCAACAAGCTCAGGTCCAAACCCTTTAAAGAGAGTTGTTTGCACCAGCTACTGTCTGCCATTTTCCTGCTATACGTCCAATCTTCTTGGGAGACAGTTGAATAAATACCGTCGTGGGCATCTCTTAAGTGTCCACTCTTTCATTTCAAGCCTCTCGTTGTCTTTCCTATAGAAACTCAGTGTTGCAATCATTTCAGGGTGTTTTGTAATCCTCTTACTTTCAACACAGAACATAGGTTGGCAATAAATCCGAAATGACTCAAAACATGGAACGAATCTAGCAGAAAATTGATTCGCCTTTCACTGCAAGCTCCACTACATAACAATCGCGAACATTCTTAAATGGCAATAACGAAGTGAATACAATTTTGTTGCGTGCAAAGAGTGTAAAAAATGGAATAATATCGCGAGTATTGCTGCAGCGAAGAACTTTGACAGTACATTAAAAACGTGGCCGAGCATAATTGGTTAAACTGCGGCGTTAAAAGTGTCAACCGCATCAGGGAAAATTGTCTCTGCTTTTATAACAATGTATCAAGGTCCGACATGGTTGCTAATGGATTCAGTGAGCTACTTACTGCGTATTTTAGAACTTCTTGGACATAACGGGGTGAATGTAATGCCGTGCCGCTTCTATGCCAGTGCCTCGAGCAAATGGCCGTCACCTGCAGAAGAAGCCTGCCCAAGTTCCCAATACCTTGAGAATATTGTTACGTGTAGAAAGACACAGACAAAAGAGGCTATTTACAGACTATTTACACTAGAATGGAGCCAGAGCGCCAGGCCGACATTCACTCGCGCCAAGGGCACCGACCCACTTCGTCGTCGTTCTCATGGCGGCTCGTCTCTCGGGTATTTACCGATCATATCGTAATACTACCCCCCGGCGGCAAAAGCGCCGTCACGGTGCAGTTAAATATCCAAGGCACGTGGAGAGTTGTAGGGCTTGAGTCGGGCGACGTGGACAATGTCACTGGTAGTCACAGCAGAGGACGTAGTGGGCGTGGCGAGAACGATTTCGTAGGTGACATCTGTCACTTGGCGAAGCACGCGATATGGGCCGGTATAACAGGAAAGCAGTTTCTCACAAAGGCCAACTTTACGCGATGGTGACCAAAGTAACACGAGGGTGCCGGGGACAAAAGTGACATCACGGTGACGGAGGTCGTAGCGCTGCTTTTGTTTGTCTTGAGAGACTTGTAGCCGAGCGCGCGCAAGTTGGCGAGCATGGTCAGCATGGGCGATAGCATCACGGGCATAAGCGCTAGTTGATGCTGTGTTGGACGGAAGCACAGTGTCCAGCGGTAGCGTCGGTTCACGGCCATACAAGAGGTAAAAAGGAGAAAAGCCAGCAGTGTCGAGACGGGAAGAGTTATACGCAAAGGTGATGTAAGGTAGAGCCTGGTCCCAGTCACGGTGGTCGTCTGAAACGTATTTGGATAGCATGTCTGTAAGGGTGCGGTTCAAACGCTCAGTGAGGCCGTTCGTTTGAGGGTGGTAGGAGGTGGTAAACTTATGCTGTATTGCGCAGGCACGCATGATGTCGTCAATTACTTTGGCTAAGAACGTACGGCCACGGTCTGTTAGCAATTGACGCGGAGCACCATGAATCAAAATGATATCATGCAGGAGGAAGTCTGCAACATCAGTTGCGCAACTGGTCGGAAGAGCGCGTGTTACGGCATAGCGGGTCGCGTAGTCCGCCGCGACTGCAACCCACTTGTTTCCTGATGTAGATTCCGGAAATGGGCCGAGAAGGTCTAAGCCGACACGATGGAAGGGCTCGGCAGGGATGTCGAGCGGCTGTAGGTAACCAGCGGGGAGCTGGGAAGGCTTCTTGCGTCGTTGGCAAAGTTCACAGGCGGCGACGTAACGTCGCACGGAACGGGCAAGGCCCGGCCAGAAAAAACGGCGACGTACACGGTCATAGGTTCGAGATACGCCGAGGTGTCCTGACGTTGGTGCGTCGTGAAGCTCTTCTAAAACGGTTGAGCGAAGGTGTTTAGGCACGACAAGTAGGAACTCAGAGCCGTCCGGATGAAGGTTACGACGGTACAGAGTACCATCGCGGAGGACGAAGAGGCGTAGTGTGGCGTCGGCCGGAGTGTGTTCAAAACGGTCGATGAGTGCTCTGATGTAGGCGTCACGACGTTGCTCGTCGGCGAAATGAAGCAGCTGCGACACAGAGAATATGCAAGCTGCACTGGTAATATTGGAGGAGTCAGGGTCGTCAACAGGGTAACGCGACAAGCTGTCAGCGTCTTGGTGCAGGCGGCCAGACTTGTACACGACGGAATATGAAAATTCTTGTAGCCTCAAAGCCCATCGACCAAGCCGGCCTGTAGGATCTCTTAGCGATGAGAGCCAGCAGAGAGCATGATGGTCAGTGACTACGGAAAAAGGGCGACCGTAAAGGTAAGGACGGAACTTCGCCACCGCCCAGACTACAGCAAGGCATTCTCGTTCCGTAATGGAGTAGTTGCGCTCCGGTGGTGTGAGGAGGCGGCTCGCATAAGCAATAACGCGATCCTGGCCACGCTGACGCTGGGCTAAGACGGCACCTACGCCATGACCGCTGGCATCTGTACGCAATTCTGTAGGGGCATCAGGGTCGAAGTGGGCGAGGATGGGTGGTGAGGAGAGAAGAGTAACGAGACGAGAGAAGGCGGCGGCTTCTGCAGTACCCCACGAGAACTGTACGCCTTTCTTCAAAAGATTAGTGAGGGGTCTAGCAATTGCCGCAAAATCTTGAATAAAACGACGAAAGTACGAGCATAGCCCTACAAAACTTCGAACGTCGGCGGCTGTCTTCGGAACCGGATAGTTTCGGACAGCGCGAGTTTTGTCAGGATCAGGCTGTACTCCGGAAGCGTCAACGAGGTGGCCCAGAACAGTAATTTGGCGGCGGCCGAAACGACATTTGGACGAGTTAAGTTGCAGCTTCGCCTTTCGAAATACATCAAGTATAGCTGTGAGACGCTCAAGGTGAGTGTCGAACGTGGGTGAGAAGACGATGACGTCGTCGAGGTAGCAGAGACATGTGGACCATTTGAAACCTCGGAGCAAGGAGTCCATCATACGCTCAAAGGTGGCAGGGGCGTTGCATAATCCAAACGGCATTACTTTAAATTGGTATAGGCCATCAGGTGTGAGGAACGCGGTTTTTTCTCTGTCGATATCGTCAACAGCAATCTGCCAGTATCCAGAACGAAGATCAATAGAAGAGAAATAGCTGGAACCATGGAGGCAGTCAAGGGCGTCGTCTATACGTGGGAGCGGGTAGACGTCTTTCTTAGTAATTTTGTTCAGATGACGGTAGTCTACACAGAAGCGCCACGTGCCATCCTTCTTCTTAACCAACACTACAGGTGACGCCCAGGGACTCGAAGAAGGCTCAATGATGTTTTTGTCTAGCATTTTGTTGACTTCGCTTTGAATAACTTGGCGTTCCGACGCAGAAACTCGGTACGGTCGTCGGTGAATAGGAGTAGCATCGCCAGTAAGAATCCGATGCTTGACCGCGAGCGTCTGGCCTAAAGGGCGATCGTCGAAGTCGAAAATATCTCTGTAGGCCGATAATACTCGATAAAGGTCTTCAGCCTGCGCAGAAGACAGGTCCGTCGCAACCATTTTCTCTATCTTGGGATCGGCGGCCGAGGCTGGCACGAGAGGCCTGCTAAGCTCGCAAGAAGGATCGGTTGATAAATTTGCCACGTGATGGTCGCCGAGACAATCAACGTTGGCAAGGCAAATACCTTGTGGTAGAATTTGCTTCGCCAATCCAAAGTTAAAGATAGGCATGAAAGTGCGGTTTGCAGTAACAGTAAGTATACTGTGAGGCACGGTAACGTCATACTGTAGTGGAATGTCGCGCAGAGGAGTGACGAGGTACTCGCCATCAGGGACTGGTGGGGAAGACAAGAGTTCAATATAGGCTATTGATTTTGGCGGCAGGCAAATAAAGCCAGTGGGGCGTAGGCGGCACTGGGGTGCGTCAGAAGGTTCTGCGAGAATCGGTAACTCAAGGCGAAGGGTACTGGCAGAGCAGTCAATAAGAGCAGAATGCGCGGAGAGAAAATCGAGGCCGAGAATGAGGTCGTGGGGGCAATGAGCAATCACGGTGAAGAGGAAAGGAGTGTGGCGGCCGGCGATGCTAACACGTGCCGTACACATGCCGATGATAGGCACAGTACCACCATCCGCAACGCGGACGACGCGTGCCGACGCTGGAGTGAGGAGCTTGTTCAGTCGTCGTCGGAAGGCAGCACTCATAATAGAAAGATGTGCCCCTGTGTCGATGAGTGCCGTGACAGGATAGCCATCAACGTCAACGTCAAGAAGGTTTTGGTTCGTGTTTAACGTGAGCAGAGGATTTGAGGGCAGTGTGGACAACGCAGCTTCACCTCCAGAAGCTGCAGTGCCTAGTTTTCCGGCTGGGCCCGGGAGGTGATAGGCGGCGAAGAGAAGCGGCGGGGTTGGGGCGAACGGGACTGACGGCGTCGAGGTGAGGGCGAGCGGCTGTAGCGAAGGTTCGGAGCAGGAGCATCAGCGGCAGTGGATTCATGGCGGGTGGTATAGGAAACGGAAGGTCCAAAGGTGCGGGAGTAAGTGGCGGCGTATGTCCGAGGAGGCGGAGGCCAACGGTTGCGGCAGTGACGAGCGACGTGGCCGATGCGACAGCAGTGAAAGCAGATTGGTCTGTCATCAGGGGTACGCCAATCGGACGGGTTGCGGCGAGATGTGGCGGAAAAGGACTGTCGGGGACGAGGAGGGCCGGTGGAGAACTGGGGAACGCTGGGTTGAGATGTTGAACACACGGAGTTCAGACCCATGTTCTCAAATTCCTGTCGGACTACGGCCTGAATCATGGCAATCGTGGTTGCTGGCGGATCGGGAGGCGTCGTGGAGAAAGCTGGCGAACAGGCGGCCTCAAGCTCGCGGCGAACAATACGGGTGACGTCGTCACAGGTGGTGGCCTGACGCGATCGACCCTCACATGTCGACGTAGCAGCGGTGTTGGGTAGCCGCGTGATGTGGTGTGTGATACGACGGCTCTTGGCTTGTTCAAGGCGACGGCATTCTTTAATGATGTCGTCGATTGTCGAGACATTGCCGAAAACAAGCAAATTGAAAGCGTCGTCGGCGATGCCTTTTAGGACATGTGACACTTTATCTGATTCAGACATAGCATCGTCAGCTTTGCGGCATAGAGCCAAGACGTCGAAGATGTAGGAAACGCACGGCTCTGTAGATGTCTGAACGCGAGACGCAAGAGCCTTTCTCGCGGCAACCTTGCGGCCAATGGGGTCGCCGAACAGTTCCCGTAGCTGTTGTTTGAAAGAGTCCCAACTGCTGATGTCTTCGTCATGCGTCTGGTACCACACGCGTGGCGTGCCGCCAAGATAAAAGATGACATTGGCGAGCATAATGGTTGGGTCCCACCTGTTGTTAGCGCTGGCATGTTGATATAGCTTGAGCCATTCGTCAACGTCCTGTCCCTCCAGGCCAGAGAACACACCAGGGTCGCGATGTTGGGCAACCGTGACGACGGGAGCAGTCGGGCCAGCCGAAGCCGTTGCAGAGGCGGGCTCGTCACCGGGAGGCATGGTGACAAGCTCGACGTACCGACCACTCCGGAGTTCCGTGGCGAGGACGGGGATCGCTGACCTCCACCAGAATGTTACGTGTAGAAAGACACAGACAAAAGAGGCTATTTACAGACTATTTACACTAGAATGGAGCCAGAGCGCCAGGCCGACATTCACTCGCGCCAAGGGCACCGACCCACTTCGTCGTCGTTCTCATGGCGGCTCGTCTCTCGGGTATTTACCGATCATATCGTAATAATATCTTAGAAGATCAAAAACTATCTCTGCATAGCACTGTACATAAAAAAATATTTTTTTCGTCTTGACATTGCTGCTCACATGAGTATTTTGAATAACGCCATCCTGATTTGGCGGCACTGCAGGATCTTCACTCTACCTACATGATGGCCGGCTTCGGTATAGCCACAAGCCGAGGCTATCGGCTTATGACCCGCGCACTTAGGGCGTGACAGTTAGAATTTCCACCACGGTTATTCGTACTGCTAACTCAATTTCAAACAAAAGAGGAAATAAATGAGGCACAAGTTGCGAAACAACCATAGTGGTTGCGTTAGTCTCTTTAGGATCCAAATATTGGATTAAACGGCTTAACGCAAGCGTTTTCTCGGAAAGGATGACTTTCGGACAAATTAACTTGGCAGAGTCTATTACAGTTTCAAAATTTAATCTATAAACAAGGAAGTAGACTCATGACGATTCTTTTCAACTTTCTAATATAAACATGCGCCGTAAAGATTGTTATTAAAAAGTTAATTAGCGTAATTCGTTTAACCAGTGAATTGATTTGTTTGGTTTTTGTAGCAAGTGATGTCCGTCAGGGCAGATAATTCATCCCTGGTGACTAAATTGAGGCGAATTTCTTAGAGTTTCTAAATTGTTCCAATTGAATAAAGTCGTATTCTCGCCCGAGAGGCAAAGAATCGATTGCGATAGCAAATTATTAGACAGCTATACGAAGTTAGGATAGTAATCTTATTGTCCGTATAAGCTTTTAAAGATTCGCTAACGAATTAACAAGCATAGTGTGATTGCTGTGATGCGCCCACAAGCAAACATAAACACATCTCACTCGATGACCGCGCACGCTCGCTGTCAAAAGGCTGGAGTGAGGAAGCGCGGCAGCAGCAGCGAGTGAATCGACCTTCGTGCTTCCTCTCGCTGCAACGCGAATTAAGCGGCGGGAACGCAGCGCACACGAAGCTATCCGCACTTGGCGCACTTGGCAGATCGCTTTCAAGATAAGGCCCACGCGGCCCTGCCATACGCAGCCGCCGCCAAAGTAGACCGCCCACCTCTCCCTCCCCTCCCCCTAGTGCCTTGCGCGCCAAGGAAAACGGCGCGCTTCCTCCTCGTTTTCCTCCCTTGCGCGCGCGAGATTGGGCCACCATCGTCGTCTCCACCCTCTCACGCTTTCACCAGTACATGCAGCACACGGCGCGCGGCGACGATGTTATCGCCCTCGGACATTATACGGAGCATCACGGTGAGGGCGACGAGAGAAATGCGCCTGGTGTGTCCATAAAATTGCTGTAGCTGTAAAAAATAACTGTATGTCACATTATGACCCTCTGGTTCATTCCAAAGTCAGAAAGCCATTCAAAAGCCAAACAGAATTGAACTCATTTATTACAGACATTCTGGAGGAACTTTTCTGCCGTTATATTTTTTTCATGGCAAACGAAGCAAGTCTGAGTGATGAAGCTGAGTGATCCCGGTATGTATTATTTTTCCCAGTTGATAACAAAGACGGAATTTCCATTTCACCCCATTATGTTCTTTGGTATGCGAAAAATTCCCATTGTCAATATGGTAGTCTGTCACGCTGATGCATATTTTTGCCCAATATAGACACTATGAAGGCGTATTCAAGGCCATAAGACACGCTGTCACAGTTTTTCATGACATTATGATATATAGTTACTTTATGAGCCTCTTTGAAAAGCGATCCATTGTGAATACCCTCAGTATCGGCCACGCTTATGCGAACTTGTAGTAAATATTTGTGTTTTATTTGTCGCTTCGTTTTGTCTTCATGCCATGACTGTAGAGATAGAGACAGTGCTGGAGTGCAGGCTGCGTCTAGATATACGCATGCCGCTGATACAGCGTGCTCTCACTATGCATATTGAGCAGAAGGCTATGCCTGAGTAATGTGATGGTCTGTTCCTTCGCTATTTTTCTTCCTACTCTATTTTTTTATTTCTTTTGTCTTGTGCTTTCTTTCATTGCTGGATATCGTTTTTGATTGCTGGGAGTGATTCATTTCGGTTGCCTATTTTCGCACGATATCATCACTTAATAAGCAAACAAATAAAATTTGGACATCGATTTCATGAAGGCGTCCCAAGAATTCTAGCAACATATCACTCTCAATACCCGAAGCCTGAGTTGCTTACAATAGGTGAAACTCTGACAATTAAGCGAGAATTTTATTTGTAGCCTGCCAGCCTCGTGCCCATTAGCCATTTTGATCGTTTTTACCCCGCATTTCCAATCTAATTTGTATCTCTGTATTGCTGAAAATGTATTGCAAATGATTCTTATATATTAATAAACACATTTCCGTGGTACAGAAATACAGTATTCGTCTTCTATGCTGAGAATTCATGCGTTCCATCCAAGTTGTCGGCAATCCTTTATTGTCTTTTATTTTTCTGATGCGATGCTCCTGAGAGCAAAGATTGAAAAAAATATCGAAATTTAGGCTGTAAGTTGCTCATAGTGCATATAACTTATGCACAGCAGGTGATGATAGAAGGGCTGAAAATTGAGCTCGTTGGTAAATCTTGAAATTTATTTGGAGGCCCCTCCATATAAGGTGATGCTAGAGACGGCGCTGCTTTATGTGAGATTAGCCCGGCAAGTTGGAACGACAATCGCCCTTGCTGAGCGTTTCATTCCGTGTCACTGACGTGTGTAACCACGTGTTCATGACATCAGTGTCTTGAAGAAACGTAAGTAGATGTGTGAGACCCCCTTAATCATTATAACAAGTCTTCCTGGAAAAAGTTATGCGAACGCGTGACGGAACCCTCGTCTTCTGTTGCCAAGCAGCCATTTGCGCCCAACACAGGTCTCCCACGACTCATCCCTCAACTCAAGTTGGAGAAGCTACAAGTGTGCAGGCCGAGTTGCATAGTACCCTGAAAAGCAGTGTCGCTTCTGTGCAGTTAACCCCTTCACAATGTAAGACTTATGTGGGTGGTGGTGCTGTACATAGCGATGTAGAGCGTCAATGCCTAAATGTGGTGACTTGGGTAGCCCATGGAAACGAGGGGGAAGTGGTTGTCACAATGAATAATGTTTCGCAGCCGGCTACTTAGAGGCTGAGACCAGCCGTCGCACATGTTTGTGGGTGCAAGTCGGTCATTATGTATCCCACAAAGCAAAGTAGATGACTTCAAACATCTTAGTGCGGACGATTAGTTATACTCCCGCGACATGAATCCGATAGAATGGGCCGGTTGCAGATTAGTCGCACGCACGCACGCACGCACGCTCACGAAGGAGGTATTTTCAGCGGAACTATAAATATTTTTGCTCATTGTAAAACAGGTACTATATGGCTCTGATATTTATGGTGGTGCTATCAAGAGAGGGACTGCCTTATTTGCCAAATTGAAATGTTATTTCGCGGTCTTTTAAAATACTGTCGTCCCTGGCGTCGTCAAATGAGGCCGTTATTAAAAGGTGGCCCTAGCCTCGAAATAAAAATTACTATGTTTATGTGTGTTTGAACGACAAACTCGAAAAGTCGCCTGTACTGAATCTTATGGGACAAGACTTGGCTTTTTCTGTGGCCCCTAACATTATTGTAACTAATTTCGGTACTTTTTGGGATACTTTTCAAGCACAGTGGCGGCGCCCTGCATTGACACGCAGTTAGCGACGATCGTCAAAAACTAAGGCTGATCGCAATGAAAATTACAATATTCTACAGAAAACTTAAATGAAAATCAGCTGTCGCAGCGGCCGTTCTCAATTGCGATTGATGACGTTGCCCGTGGCAAACGCCAGCAGCGTGAATGTAAAATATTTTGTTTTAATCTTATATTGTATTTAACAACATCATATATAGAAACAATTACGTGAAACTTTTTCACCGCCTCAGTTTTTTTCAATCAAGTATATCACTACAACAACGTTTTTTCACAGCTTTGATGACACCAGGAAGAAGTGATGGTCAGCCTGACGCTGTTCAGGCGCATCGCAGTAAATTTCACTTAAAGTGAACAGCACGTTGAGTAACAATGCGCGCTTTAGGCATATACTTCAACCTTGAAGAGCAAACTTCATGTTTCCCATAAGGATTCGTCTAATGGCTGATATTGATTATTCATGTCCTATTATGCCTAGCTTCCGTGACATTTTTTGAGGTTGCAAAAGTTATGTGCTTAATTTTCGTACCTTTAAATTTGTATAAGCAGAATGTTGCTGTTCTTCGTCGGACGAGAAATTGTGCATTGTTTTCGAAGCTTATTTCGAACGTTACGAGGAGTAAGAATTCTAAAAGAAAAACTCGCAGTTAGGAAAAATTCCAGTGCTGAAAGGCTTAGTTTCCAAGATTCCCCTGCTCCCCTTTTGCTGCATTGCCGTATTTAGCAATTATACGTAAACACCTTTAGCTAAGCAAGTGCTTACTTCAGTGAGACGGTCAACATTGAGAGTTGAGAGTTCTTTATGAAGGCAGAGCATAACATGGCCGCAGGTACGAGATAAACCGGTGCCCTATCAATGCATGATGCTGCTTTTTCATCGGGTGAACGAGAACACTTAAACGTGCTCGAAACGTGATCTCTCGAAGGCGCATGGCGGTCTCGAAGGAGCCACAAAACACCTTTAAGATAACAAAACACTTGTGTTATTTATTTGTTTACCATGGCTTTGCGCCGGAATGTTGAAAACCGCATCGATATAAAATGAGGACGCTAACAATGTTTACCATGGTTTTTTTTTCTTGTTTCCTCTTTTTTTTACGCGGCATGCTTTCCAGTCGATTCCAGCCTTTGCGCTAGTTGTCACGTCTCAAAGATTGCACGCCTTCGCCGTCCTTTATGGTGTTGCGTTGCGTTCTAGGCATCGTGACCTTCGAATGACTACGTTCGAGGCAGCGAGAGTCCTCTCCAGAAAACCGTTGGAGTTATGAAGTGTTGCTGCTCCGCCCACGGACAACGCCACATGATTAATCGAGTACCACGGGCGGCGCACCTCTTGCATGTAATCTGCCATATCCAACCTGCTGAATTTTCGAACATCGATTGCGATAGGAAATTATTATAGAGCTATACGAAGTGAGAATAGTAGTTTTATCGGCCGTATAAACTTGTAAGCGTTCGCTTACTCACTAAATTGACAAGCTTCGTGTCACGCGCGCACGCCACCCCCCCTCTCCCCCCCTCTCCCCCATAAGTGCCTTGCATACGATGGAAGGCGGCGCGCTTCCTCCTTCACGCTCGCGAGATCGATCCATCATCCTCTGTTCACCCTCTCATACATTCACTTGCACACACAGCATACGGCCCGATGTTTTCGCACTTGCACTTGATACGAAACATCACGGCTACGCCGATGATGGCGGCGACGGCGGCGGAACTTGGCCTGATGTGTCCACGTAATTGCTATTGCAATGAAATTTACATGTCGTAAAAGTGGCCCTTCGAAATGCAACTCGCAACGTTGCAGAGAAATTCAAAAGCCTAGAAATTACAGCTAGGGCGCAATAATTACAACAAGATACAATGTGTCGTGTTATCATTAGGAATAGTGGGTGGCTGAGAGTTTTTGCCACTTCGTGTGCCTACTAACGTGTCCATAAGATTACGAAAGGGCGTTTGATTCAGCAGAGGTACCAGCAGTCACAGAGGCATTAGGTAATCAAGAAGTACAGGACGCTTACGTAAATATCTTGGAAAGTCTCGACAGAGACTCCACAGCTACATTAATTCTACACAAGAAAAATAGGAAGATACCTATAAAGAAAGGGGCCAGACAAGGAGACACAATCTCTCCAAGGCTATTCACTGCGTGCTTGGAAGAAGTATTCCTGCTATTAAACTGGGAAGGCTTTTGTAAGGATAAATGACGGATATCTAAGCAGCCTTCGATTTGCAGATGACATTTTTCTGTTCAGCAACACTGGGGACGAGTTACAACAAGTGATTGAGGACCCTAACAGAGAGAATGTAAGAGTGGGGTTGAAGATTAATATGCAGAAGACAAAGATGATGCCAGGCAAGGGCACAAGAGTTCAGGATGAAAAGTCAGCCTCTAGAATCTGTGAAGGAATACACTTACCTTGGTCAATTACTCACAGGGGACCTTGATCATGAGAATGAAACTTACAGAAGAATAAAAATGGGTTGAAGCGCATTCGGCAGACATTATCAGATCCTGACTAGAAGCTTGCCATTATCATTAAAAAGAAAAGTTTAAAGTCAATCTATTCTATCGGTGCTGACATATGGGGCAGAGACTTCGAGATTTACTAAGAAGCTTAAAAACAAGTTAAAGACCACGCAAAGAGTGATGGAACGAAGAATGTTAGGCGTAACGGTATGACACAGGAAGAAAACGGTGTGGATCAGAGAGCAAACAAGGATAGCCGATATTGTAATTCACATTAAGAGAAACAAATGGAGCTTGGCAGGTCATGTAATGCGTAGGTTAAACAACCGGTGGACCATTATGATTGCAGAATGGGTGCAAAGAGAAGGCAAGCGCAGTCGAGGACGACAGAAGGAGAATTAATAAATTTGCAGACTCTAGTTGGAATCGGTTGACGCAGGACAGGGGTAATTGGAGATCGCAGGGAGAGGCCTTCGTCCTGCTGTGGACATAAAGTAGGATTATGATGAGGACGATGATGATCCTGATGATGATGATGGTTTCGAGATTCACGTGTCATGGAGGTATATATCGGGTTACGTACGAAAGATATCGCTGACTTTGACAATCATCTTCGAGGCTTCCTGTCACATTCTTCTTTTTCTGTTTTTTTAGGTGCTGAGGAAAAAGTACTACAACATGGTTGAAGACATGAAAGGAAAAATACGGGTCTGCTGTCGCGTGAAACCTCTCACAACAGATCAACAGAACAAGGTACGCCTTTGCCTGGTCTGGAGAGGTGTAACATATAACTATTTGCCTGTTCACCTGTAGCTTTTGCTATCCGCTGTAAGTCATTTGTCTATTGGTGTTATTGTAGTTATTTTTTCTTCTTCATGCCAGCACAAGAATTATCATTTCTTCCGGCGTTCCTTGGCTTTATGGCGTCAATTTGTCTACAAATACGAGAAGACCTTGATAAAAATATATCCATATCAAAGGCGCATGTTGTATCTATGTGAAGCAAGACATTAATCAAGCAATGTACATTAAATCCTATAAAACCAACTTCAATGCACGTATTTTTATATTTGTGTGACGACCAATCCTGCCAGTGCCAGAAACCGCCAATCGTCGCGACAAAGTTGCAGAAATATTTTTAGTTCTACCATATTGCGGTTTACAACAAGAAATGTACAGTTGTTGCCTGGCTAAGATAGCTACTAATAGAGCTACAAGTATTGTGAACGGTTAGCGCCTACAACGGAACAAGAACGACGAGAAAAACAAAACCGGCTTTATATTTGACAGTTCAATAGAAGACAAAAGAGAGGAATACGCAACCGAGCTCTCGGGCATCATAAAATTGAAATCTGGTTTATTGATTGTTACTCAGGAAGAAGGCCAAATTGGGACATTTGACTATCCTGACTGAGTCAAGTCGGGACTCGAGACATTTATTCCAAAGTCGGGGCTGTCCCTCTAATTTCGGAATGGTTGACAAACCTAGACGCAAGAGAACACCAAGGTGCTAAAAGGCCGTCACTGCCGTCATGCTATTGCAGTGCTAGTACGAAGGAAATTGAAAGATATTATTTATTTATTTATTTGTTTGTTTATTTATTTATTTATTTATTTATTTATTTATTTGTTTATTTATTTATTGGCACATTTCGTTTGATAGTTCTAGAGGTACGCCATGTTTGCAGTTAAGCCTGCATAAGTTAGGCAATGTCCTTACCCTCGAGTGCTCACGCAATCGCTCTGTGTTTCAGGACGCGCTCAGCGTGATTGATGCCACGGACGACTACACGCTAGTTGTGCACGCACCGCGAGGGGACAAGGAGTTCACGTTCGACAGGGTGTTTATGCCGCACCACACGCAAGAAGACGTCTTTGGAGAAACAAACGTAAGACGAGATCTGCGCTTCGTCTGGGAAGTAAAATTCTACAGGCGTTTCATTTGATTCGGGTTGCATGCTAAGCCCCGGGAACTCGCGCTCAGTCTTAAACAAAACATGTTCGTCGCTGCTGCAAATGCAAAAAGAAAACATTATTTCTTTCGCTGTTGTTTGTTAGTAAACTTGGAATAATGGAGGTAAGCCTGTCATAATTTTTTCAGGACACGGCAGTCTTGGTAAAAGGCGTGTTGAGCACGCTTGATTGGGTGTAAAATTAACAAAGCTTCTCTTACGCAAGAGAGCTTTGGAATCAGTCGGCTTAACAAGATACAAAATGAGACGACAGCATGAATATGGCTTAATGACTGCCGAATTGTGTGCTTTATTTACAAGTGCAAGGTTTTTCAGAGGTCTCGTTGAAGCGGCAGTTTGCAGCATAGACTGGCTTATGACGTTCGCTTTATTTTCTGTACCCAATAGTCAATATACAGTGATGAACTTAGTCAGCAGCAAAAGTAACAGAGGCTTGCGCTTCTATCATGAGAAATAAGCGCAGCAAGTCTACAGACTTTGCAACAAACGTTACAACGCAGAAGTCCAACCATGCGCTAATTAAAAAAAAAAATACGGGTATCACTTCTAAGTTTTTCTGCGCAGGCCGCTTTCCTTGTCCTAAACAAGGGAGGTATTAAAGTATTACCTGTAATCAGATTGACATTAAGAAAACTGCGCATTTTTGTCCGAAGGACGAAAAACTCAGTTATATCAAGGTTTAACGTTGCAATGAAGCTCCTCAGGTCGTTTTCCAAGAATGCTTCGAGATACATGTATTCGTAGCACGTGACGCAACTGCTGCAGCGCAATCCTGGCATGAGGAGAGGAGCGCAGTCACACTCGTTGCAGGTTCCGCACCTCAACAGTGCGCGAGGTGAGAGAGATGAGACTTCTATAGTTGTTCGCCCTCGGGAAATGTGAAACAACGGCGTAATGTTGTGCACAAGCACATCAATCGACTCTGAAGGGCAACACTAATTAGTTAGGTATTATTTGAATGCCATATTCATTTTCTTTGGCGGAAGAAAGCTTACTGCTCGCTCGACGCAAGGTCACGAGTAATGTCCTCGATGGAGCAAAGCAGGCGGAAGGCAACACCTGCTTCCGCGTTGGCGCGGCAGGTGTTGCTTGAGTGGAGAGGGCATCGCCGCGACGCCACGTCACCCTCGCTGTCGTTCTCGGAAGCCAGCGCGCGGACCGCGTCTCTTTCTCCCTCACCCCCACTGAGTTTAGCTGCTGCGCGCGCCTGCCGGTGTCTTGGTGGCCGCTGATGCTTCCTGGGTCTCTCGTCGCGCAACTATGGTGCCTTACTCGCAACGCAAAACTCGGAGGACCACTCAGTGGCGTTCAAATCGACATGAATGCTTTTGCATTCGAAACTCATAAAAAGTACTTAGATCTCCTAGGATTTTTTATTGACATGATAGAAAGAGGAGATGTTGGTACTCAGATATAGCACCGGCTTCTTCTTTTCTTAAGAAATAGTGCTATATATATATATATATATATATATATATATATATATATATATATATATATATATATATATACAAACGAGAAGAAAGGGGGTTAACCGAGGTGCCCGATTTTTATTAGTAATATCATAAGAAGCCAACAAACATTGACACCAAGGACAACATAAGGGAACTTACTTGTGCTTAATAAATGAAATAAGGAAACGATAAATTAATGGAAATTAAAGTGGATGAAAAAACAACTTGCCTCAGGTGGGAACCGAACCCACAGCCTTCGCATTTCGCGTGCGATGCTCTACCAATTGTTTTCATCCACTTTAATTTCCATTAATTTATCGTTTCTTTATTTCATTTATTAAGCACAAGTAATTTCCCATATGTTGTCCTTGGTGTCAATGTTTGTTGGCTTCTTATGATATGACTATATATATATATATGTATATATTATACGCTATTGTCCCTTTAATGAAAGTTATCGCGTAATGCACTTTGCTGAAAAGAAAAGAGCACGGCCTTTGTTCAAGCTAGCAAAAGATGCTTTCACTTTTATTGCTTATTCTGCCACTAAACTTTCATTGTTGAAGGATAGCCTGACAAAAACTCGGAGTGAAGTTTAGGCACTGTATGTTCATGTCACCGAAGACATGCGCATCACAAGGATAAATTACCAGTCAATAAGTCATATCTTTCCACTATGGAAGAGTTCGGTGCAGCCAGAAATAAAGAATGATATTATAAGAAATATACATAGGAAATAATGAGCGTTGTCAAGCGAGTTGGTACGCATTTGGGTGGTAGAAATGAGCAGAAAAATAACAGGAACGACGAATTATGAGCACCTGTCCTGCGTACTTCCTCGTCCCTGCTATTTTAGCTCTCGTTCCTACCATCCAAAGAAGAAATATATTACTTAGCATTGCGTACTGGTTACCTCGTCTCCTACGGCGTTTAGTGCTAGCACGCACCATCCATTCACTGCACCTAGCGCGTGTTATTCCACTGACACAATAACCCACAATATTATTTACGATGGCAGGTTTTACACAAAACGTGTAAATGCACATGCATAGGCTCAGCCATAGGCCCCATTTGGGGCGATATACTTTCATCCTCTGTTGACAATGTCATTTCTGTCAAGTTGGTGGACGTGCCTGTAACGCGAATGTTTAGGTAACATATGACGACTACTTAACTGTTATGATGAAAGATGTGTCGATGCATTTTCATGACGCGGTCGAAGAAATGTTGGGAATTACTACAGAACGCAGGTTTTCTCCATTGTGTGATCACTTCATTATGCGAAACAATCTTGAAGAAAGAAAAATGAATAAGTCTTGAACAAGCACACAAAGAAAATAATAAAGACAAGAGACCAGTGCACGTGGTGCCGTACTTGCGCAAGCTGTCACACAATCTAAAGAAAGCTTCTTAATAGGCGTAATGTTAAGTTACCTGTCGGTGCCCCATGCAAGCTCTTCTCGGTATGCAATCGTATGAAAACATTCTACCAATCATAAAACTTGTTTCACTGACTGCACGCGCAACGTTATATATCAAATATCGCTGAGCTGTGTAAAACATATATTTGATAAACGGGACAGTGTTTCACTGAAAGAGCTCATCAGTACTGCAGTAATGTAAACAATCGATATAGAAGTCATTTGGCGGGGCAATGTAACAAGTGCACATTCACTCCCAATTATTGAAAAGACAAAGTTCATAGGGAAAGAAAAAAGTAAGAAAAGGTTAATAATAGATGCATATCATATTCCAAAGGACGGAGATAAATGTGTAAGCGCTCGCTTTCTTGCTTGGTCGGAAAAAGAAATAGCTTTTTTTTTGCATGAGACATTATAGTTTGCTCATTTTTCTTATGTATATTTGACTGGTGTTCGCATACCTATGCTGGAACGGTGCAAGAATGGCGGGTGAACTTCAAATAAACTTCCTGTTCGCAGTAAGCGCTTGTCTGTGTCACTTGTTTCTCCGTGTGTTTGTTCTATTCGCGATGTGAAACCTCAATTCTGAATATGAACTAACTAGTCATCGTCAAGATGTTACTACTAACCCACTACTTCCACTCGGTCATTTCACAACTCCTCATTGACAGATCAAGTCTTTCATGATGCCATATAAGGCGCAAGAGACGTTGTCGGACACAGACATTTTTAGTTTTTTCCGCTAATGGCCACTGAACTCTATCAGTTACACTATCCTTGTTCTTTGGCCTTCATTTCATGTGATGATATGGAGGCAATCAGCTCTTTTATCATGCCGCACAAGGCAGGGCTCTGAGTAGTACAGCGATCCGAAAAGTAGTAGCTCTTGGTGTTATGGCGCTTCATCGCTTATTCTGCTTTCATTTATTCTGTCTGCCTGCGTTCAGAGCTTGGTGCAGAGTGCTATGGATGGCTACAACGTGTGCATCTTCGCCTACGGCCAGACGGGCTCGGGCAAGACGTACACGCTCACCGGAGTCTCCAACACCGAGCAGCTACAGGCCGAAGGCATCGCACCGCGTGCCTTCCGCAGGATGTTCGAGCTCGTCAAGGAGAACGAGTGAGTGTCGGAGAGTATGCTGGCCCCAGGGTGGCGGGGATTAAAAGCGCGCCGCCGCTGCTGCACCTGTGATCCCGAGCGATGCCGATACGAGAATAAGTTTTCCCAGATCTTGCGCGAACTCGGTTGTTACGGGTTCGGCGAGAGTACGGGGCCTCTTGTTGGCAGGAGACGATTCTCTTTCGGCGGCCCTGCGCGTGCGCCTGATGGCTTGACCTATGGGGAACCAGCGCTGACCAGGAGGCCCTACTGTAGTTTGAGCGTGTAACTAAAATATGCTGACACCTTCCGGTAGGGAGGACACGAAGACGGCACGACATATTTAGCAGTAGCAGACGTGCGCCTTTCTCAACGTTTGCCGAGCCCGATCCGCCCAGCCAAGTTCTGTCCATGGCCATGAAGTCGCGAGGAGCACATGCGCTGTTGCGTTCTAGCACGTCGGTGCCCAGACAGATCACTTGCTGGACGCATGTGCTTCAAAATGACCGGGGAATGTGGCGATGCAAAATCGTAGCATGCGCTACTGTAAACTGTGCCCACCGCTCGCCAGGCTGTGTGTTACGGCGCTGCAGTCGGCGCGCGAAATTTCAGAACTGGTTGCCCGAACTTTCTGTGGCAATGAAGGGAAAGCTACGGAGGCAAAGCGCGCACAAGTGAGAGCGCTTGTGAAAAGTGTCCCGCGTTTTCATGCACGTGAGTTTAAGCTGGGGAAGAGAAAACATAAGCACCTTATTAGCAGTAGTTAAATAGGATGAAACACAGCACTGAATGTAAAAGTTTACCTATTTTGCGGCTTTTCCGTTCCGCGTCTGGCCAAACGCGAAACCGTCGCACGTGAAGCTGCGTTGATTCAACGTCTGTTCCGAGCAACCAAAAGCACTGTAAAACGCTTGCGGACTACTTGGCGCCGTAAAACATGTGCAGCAGCCCCGCGCCCGTAGCTTTCCTCGCATTGCCACAGAAAGTTGTCCGCGAGTATAGGCCTCACATGGGGCTAAACTGAGCTTGCTATGGTAGTTCTAGATCAACTTGAATGGCAAAAGCTTTATATCTAGGAACTAAACGAAAACGAGTGAGCAAACTAGGCGATATATTTTACAGCGCTTTTCTTGAATATTACTTCAAAAGTACAACATGTTAAAGAAGAAAACTAAAGGAGCTGGATCACCCAATATGTTGGCAATTCTTGAAAGGCCCCTTTCCATCAAGCGTTTCATGCAACAGCCATTCTGAAGCATGCTCACCTCAAAGCCAGCGTTCGGCACTATGTTAGTGACGGTGTGTTTCAACAAGATGGCGAAATGGGTCAAGCACTAGCTTCTGGGAGTTTACAAGCCAAGGAAAGAGGTGTTTTGCTGGGTCCTTTTGTAGACAAGAGACAGCGTGGCAGTGCTTAAGTCCGATATGCCGGCGGCGGAGCCAAGCAGTTTACCATCTCCCCAGCCATTCCCCCCTTTTCCACGGCGCCGTTCCTACGGGGCCTTATTCCCTTGGGTTGGAAGGAAACAAAATTGCACTTCTCGCTTGTGCTTCGAGCGGCACATCTCCTGGCGCCTAGCTAAGCACACGAAAAAAAAAGAATACTGAATTGACCTACTTCTTTCTTATTTCCTTCAATGGCAATGGTTCTTTGCAGCTGGAACTTCACAGGATATAACAAAATTGGCACCGCACGGCGTGGTGCCTGAGCCTTGTGGCATTTATCGTCGCTCGTAACCATCTGTAGAATTTGCCTACGCAATTCATGGCCGCGTATGTACCGTGTTCTTCTGCAAAAACTCGTTTCTCCATACATCTGCGTTTACTCGGTGCTACGTGTTGATGCTTCTTTTCCCCTCTCGTAGAGAGCTCAGCAGGCAAATCGACATACCCACGCTCACGTCTGCTCAATGGCGTGATCAACAACCAGACAGAAGCAACACCATTCGGAGCAAAGAACAAGTGTATGTGCTGATTCGGACGCTTTTGGAACGCCCCCGGGATGGAAAAATGCCCAGTGCGGCTAAGCTCTCAAAGTACCAAAGCATACAAACGCGCGGGAGCAAAACAGGAAAACATTGCTGACTTGCTTCAAAGAACGCTGTTTGCATTTGGTTTCTCTATTACTTGCCTCGGACGAAATAAGGCAATATTCGCTGTTTTCGTATTGTCGAGCAAATAAGTATGGTTATAATGCACTTTTTTGCAGCAACTTCATGCCTGCCAGTTGTGCACATAAACAAGAACATAGGTCTAGTTTTGTTTATTTGTGCGTTTGTTCCTTTCGTATCATCTCAGTTTTGCAACAGTGCTTGCGGCGGCTGTGAGAGTACAAAGTTGTCATTGCGACATTAAGAAATTTCTTTACCGCCAGCTTCGAGGTGGCGCAAGATCCGCCTGTGACCACAGTTCGGATTCTAATAATGAAAATTGAGATAAATACGCAGGTCGGCTTTCTTGTAAGTTCACGTGATATTGGTGCACGATGGCGCATTCCTGTCAATGACAATGTCAGCCTAAGCAAACTGAGAAAAATAAATCTGATTATTTAAGCTAGCGGCAAAGTACAGTGGTCCACTACTTCTTTCGCATGTTCCCGGACACACGAAGAATGAAGCAGTCGTTTGTGGTGACAGCGACATTCGTCGAACTCTACAACGAGCGCTTTGTGGACCTGCTCAAGGCGAACAGCAATCCGGAGGTAAACCTTACGGGCTGTAATACAGCAGCCGACATCTCTGTTGAATAACCTGTCTTAAGGACCATATAGAATGAGATTAACAAGAAAATGGCGGATGGAAATAGTCGACAGGAGTGGATAGAAACATGTCTCTGGAACCAATGTTTCGACAAGGAGACGTGTCATGATCTGGACGAAGATAGGTGAACTTAGCTAGGGGATGCGGGTTGGGTGCTTCCTGCTGCTCCACTTCGCTTATGCATGGGTTCGAAAAATGAATTGCTGATTAACATAAAAAAACTTAATGGATCATGTGATGGCTTAAGCACAAGATTTAAAAAGCACGTCAATAAGAATAAACTTAGAACGCATCTACACTCAGTACAAGATAAATAAGTAAATAATTAATAAGTAGGTAAATATAAATAAATACGTAAATAAATACTTATGTAAGTAAATAATAATAATAATACAATTCAAATGCATCAACCCTGTCAGTCCTTGATGTAAGGTTACCCGAAAAAAATATTCACACTGCACGTAATGGCCTCTTCGCATAGTCTCAAGAATGCCATGGTCCAAGACTAGTCGCTAGAGAGATCGCAGGACTGCCCCCTCCCCTCCACCATGTTCCATGTCCCCTAACCGAAACGCTGGCTCCAGCGTCAACTTTTGCTCAGCAACTGTCGATCAGGTCTTGGAGGTTATCTTATTTAGCCAGGAAACGCTTGGGCTCAACAAATATAGACAAAGAAAGCGTGGGCTCAACAAATGACAAAGTTCTCTTCAACCACCCGCTGTTGCAGGAAAAGCTCGAGGTTCGCAAGGACTCGAGCGGCCACACGTTCGTGCCTGGTGTGACGACGGAGGAGGTGTCCAACTCGGCGCAGCTGTGCGAGTGCTTCGCGCGCGCGCTGAGGAACAGACGCGTCGCTTGCACACGCATGAACGCCCAAAGTTCGCGGTCGCACTTCGTCGCTACGGTCGAGATCACCAGCACCAACCGCCTGAACGGAGCCGTTCTTAGGGGAAAGGTACGTCATGTAGAACGCGCGCGCGCGTGTGCGCGTGTGCGCGTGTGCGCGCGCCTGTGTGTGTGTGTGCGTGCGTGCGTGCGTGTGTGTGTGCGTGCGTGTGTGTGTGCGTGTGCGTGTGTGTGTGTGAGAGAGTACGCACACCGTGTGTGTCTAAGGAAACTTGTGCGCGCACACGCACACACATGAACTACTATAGGCGCTGGTAGTCCTGTAGAAATACGGCGCAAGTAAGCAATGTGGCGCGCGGTGTTTCGAGACTGTGCATCTACTCTGCCGTAGCTTCGTTGCGTAAGCGCAGTGCCGCAGAGGAAACCGCTCGAGTGGGAATGCTTTCATTTCGAGCAGCCCACAAGACACTGACTGACAGAACGAGATTGCAGCATGCTTTAGATTTACTTATTGGTACTCGCCGTCTCCATGCGCCGCTCATAACTTATGCGCACTATCAACATAATGTATATACCGCCGCGTTGGATGAACTTACTCGTAAACAGCAAGGTCTTCTCGTTTACATTGCTGTTATGCTTAACACTCCATAGACGGTTGTAGTATATAAAAATAAACCCATAGAAGAAAAATCTGCGTTACCAGGTGCCTGTTACGTAATATGCCTATTAATTATGCGTCGTGGCATCCTCTCGGTGGTTGAACCTCAGAATTAGCGTCCACACAGGGTAGTAAGTATGCTAACAGCAGTCAGCGGTCAGTGACTGCTGCGGTTCGCACGGCTCACCACAGCATAATCCGTCATAAAGCCAAAGCGCTTTCTATGAACGGTGATTGCAAAGCTCATCGAGCTATCAGACATGATAAATTTATAGGCAGCATTAAGCGTGTTCTAGCTCAGGTCTCGCGCAGTCTCGCACTCATAACGCATTGTCAGCTACTATAGCCGGCGTCGCCAAACTCACGCAATCTCGCCGAGCACCGTTTGTCACCGTTCAGAAGGTATCCAAACGAGGCACGAAAAGCTCTGAGAGGATGTGACAGCGCCTCACAACGCTGCAGGCATGCATGATGAGCGCCGCCAGTGGCATTGCAGGCGTCGTATACTTCCGTGGCGCACAAAATAGGACCGGCGGTAAACCATCCGCGATTAATTAGCGCCCAGTCAGCGCGAGCGTCTGGCACCGACGCTGTTTGGGGTTCTGTAAAGCGGTACCAGGTGGACCAACGGGCTTGTGTAAATTAAGCAGTTGTGTGTCTGTGGTTGCGAGCTTATGCGTGTGTGTGTGACGACAACATCACGACGAGCACCACGTTGAAGACGATCGTGTGGCGGCAAAGGCATTATATCTAGGGCGACCATTGACGCGAATGTATACATGGCGATTGTTGGGTTCTACTTTGGTAATGAACGAGCGTAAGCGAGATTAATACGAATTGTGACGACGTCAACGACTACTTGTTATAAGATCGTACATATACCTATGGCTATGTCATGTGGTGTATGTTAAAACGACCATGGAATTAGGGCCGCGGCGAAGAAACGCTAAAACGTAATTACCTTGGGCGATCATAAAGTCGGTACAACGTCGCAGTTTTTAAATAGCGTACAGAGAGTAGAGTACTGAGTACATGAGTACAGTACTGAGCGTACTGAGCGTACTGAGTAGAGTACTGAGGTACATGGGCCGATCCCGGAGATTGATCAGCTAGTCTAAAACGGTGCCTTAAAGTGCGAGCTTTCGCAGTAAAAGAATACGACAGAGGTTCACAAAGCGAATGCGCCGTGTGCTTCAGATAGCTGGCTGGCTTTGGAACGCCAGAAATATGCGTGAGCTCGTGGCCTTAAAGAAGGTCAAGAACATGCCTATGCTTCATGGGGTAAAGACCTTCTTCATCAAGGTTTACAATGGTACTTGAATGGTCAAAACGCGGATGCAGGAGAGGGTACCGTTCGTTCTCTGGGGTGTCAACTGCTTTTTATGTAAACAAGAGGGAGACATAGAGCATATTTTCTTGACTGATGGGATGGGGTTTTCTTCTGGGAGGTCCTTCAAAGGACCATCAAAATAATAAAAAAAAAAGATTTCCTACTCGTCCTGCACATCATTATATATCTCCCAATCAAAAATAGGAATGAAATCTCATGCTTTTAGTAATGATTCTCGGTCTCCATAGCATATTAATTTATTTTATTACAAGGCTTCTGCTGTCCTTATAATAAGGCCGTCAGCAGGGGTGGACAGTGGAACAATGTCTCTCTGATGGAACAAAATACATGATAGCGCGCTGTAATTATATAGAAAAGTGTTGCACAATAAGCACTCCGAACACACAGTTGGGAACATAGTGAAATTCAATGTACAAGTAAGAGTGCACAATGAATAAAATATATTGAAAGACATGCTAACGTCAGAACAACAGAAAAGGATAAGAGCAAATACGGTCACAAAAGAACTGTAACAAAATTTTCATCTGTGGTGAAAATCAAGGCACTGTTGCTGCATTCACAACATCGCTCAGGAGATTGTTCCACTCGTGCACAATTCGCGGGAAAAAATAATCTTCGTAGGTGTTACTCCTACGAGAAAATCTTTTTAATTTTTTTCAATGATACGCCCGAGTGGGTTGTCGCGTAACCTTTTCTATATATGCACTCAAGTTAATACCCAGCTTATGATGATAAAGCAAATGCATGTATTTTCATCTATGGTGATGTCGTCGTAGATATAAGGATTTCAAGTTCGCTGTCTGAAAGAAGAGCAATAACTGAGGTGTAGTGATTGCACGAGCGAAAGATAAGACGAGTGGATTTTCTCGGTACGCTCACAAGTTTTTTGCTATTTTTGTTCCTGTACAGATCCCAACCCACCGAGGCGTATTTCAAAACTAAGCGAATATAGGTTATATTAGCCAATAATTTTATTTTTGAGTTGCCTGGCGTAGGGAACTTCTTAGGTGTCCAAGCTTTTTTCATGGCTGTCTTTTCTATAAAATTGATGTAGTCATTCCATCAGAGATCTGAAATGATTATTACGTCTAGGTATATATAATGATTGAGTAAGACAGCGACCATTAATATGATTTGTACAGGTATTTTTTTGTGCTGTCGTTGACGAATAATAAAAAAAAATAATGGCCCAATGGCCAACCCTTGCGGAATGCCTTATTTCACTGGTGCCGGCATGAACACGAGCTTGCGACCGATACACATTGGCTTCTAGATGATAAGTTTGCTTCTGTTAATGACAACAGAGAATTATTTTTAGTACGGGTTTTAATTTTAATAAAAGCTTTTGATGTGAGACACGATCAAATGCCTACTGGAAGTCCAATAAGAGAATATCTATTTGACTGTGTTTGTCCAAGGCTAAGGCAAATTCAGGTATCGTCTCAAGGAGTTGGGTAACTGTCGACATACCCTTATGGAAACCATGTTGTCACCGGCCAATCACGTTATTTTGCTGCAGAAAATTTGACACATGCTTAAAAATAATGCATTCCAGTATCATTGAACAGGCACATAGTAAAGATATTGGCCCGCATTAGGTAATTAGTGAAGGGTTTTGAGCTTTAGGGATAGGAACAGTTTTCCCACGCTTCAAATCTGTTGGGAGTTCTGTAGTGGATAATTATTTTTTGAATATAAGAGATAGGTAGCTCAAGCGCCATTCGGCGTACCTACTAGAAATGTGTTCGGTCTACAGTCAATTTTAGGCTGTTTCGTTTTTTTTTCATATCCGTACTAAGAAGCAGTGAAAGAAAAACGTCCTCTTCAGTTATCGTTATGTCAGTAATTTCAGTATTTCAGTATATTCTATCTAGACCATCCGTCTAAATAGAACAAAAGAACGGGGTAAATGATGACTCAAGGAGTGATTCGTAGGTGACTAATTCACCGTCAACGAGCATCTTATACGCTTGTAACTTGTTAGGTGACAAGTGTCGCCAGAACTTCACGGAAGACGAAAGCAGAAAATGCTTCAAAGGTGTATTAAAATAGTAGTCTTTAGCTTTTTACAGTTTCGTTTAACTGTAGACGCAAATCCGTAAGTTTCGATGCAGAAGCTGGTGATGAGTTCTGGCGCACTTGTTTGCGCACTGTCTTTAGCTTTCGTCGCGGGCACACTACTTCTGTCGGGATCCATGGTCGAGAAGAATGTACTCTGATAATCTTTGAGGGAGCATAACTTGAAACGCATTTCATTACAATATTTCTGAAGGGAACCCACATACCGTCGACAGAGCAGGTGCGTGACTCGTACAAACTATGGAAAACAGAAAACTATATATCTAACAAGTCAAGAAAGGCGACGGCATTAGCACGTGTGAAATTTGGCACTATGCGCTCTTTTTTCACTGTTTTCATTGTGCGGAGTGCAATGCTCAAAGAAAACATTCAGTGATTATATACACCAGAAAAGACGCAGAAACTATGATTTCAACAAAGGACACTGTCTCACCAGAAAAAAAAATCAAGAATAGATTGCGTGTTGTTTTGAACACGGGTGGCTGAGTTTACTAGATGCGTTGGGTCATAGGAAAGGACAATGTCGACCAGTCTCAGCAACACTAGAAAGTGCCTCCGGCAAGTCCTTGTCCAAATTAACGTGAGGAACATTAATATTGCCAATTCACAGTGCATTACTAGAATTTGTATGGCAGGTACAAGGAAAATTGTTAACTTCGTCAATGAAAGCTCTATAGGCCTCCGGAAGGCGCTAAAATGCACCCACAACAAGATTCAGTTCCTCAAGATATATTTCAATAATGGCACACTCAACGCCAACTATGTCAGGCAACCTGTTCGCATTTAGGTAGCTTTTAAACAGAACAGCTACGCCATCACCACGGGAAGGTCTATATATGCTATACCCTGGAGGTCGTATTTCCACATGATTGATCTCTGAATGTAACCAAGTTGAGGTTATTGCAATGACATGGGGTGCATGCGCTAATATGGTACTTTCCAAGTCATCAAGTGTATTAATAATACTGCGGGCATTAAATTGAATAAGTCGATGTAATTTGTGTGACTCTGTTTCGGTTCATAGGAGCGATTTGTTAACGACATTCCCTTGAACTGGCCCTCTTTCTTTGCGCTCTGCATCCCAAACGAATACAGTGCCATTAACTCGTATTTTTTCTCAGCTTAATTTCACTTTCTCGCCTGCCCTTCCATTTTCCACCATGCTCTCCCAAAAGGTTCTTCTTTTGCGCCATGTCGCTCTGAAAAGGCCTTGGAAATCGACATGAACCCTTTAGTTTAAAGCCGTTTTTTAGCACAGCTACTTTATTGCGGTGATCAATAAGTTTCAGGATTAATAGTCGAGGCTTACTTGTTTGTTGGCGGCCAATTCTGTCAGTCCTTTCTGCAGACGATATTTGCGTTCCGAAGATGTCAACAAATACGCTTTTGATTACACTTTCATCGAGCTCATCGAAACTTTCGTCAGCTCTTTTTTTCCGAGGTACGAAAAACAATCAAGTTATTTTGCCTGCTTCTATCTTCAAGATCTACTAGTTTGCTTTACAAGCTTCCGACCGTTTTTTCCAGCTTATATTTTACTGTCTTTATTTGAGTCATAACTTAAGAGGAAGCTTGAGCTCGAGTGCTCCCATCTAAATACATGTAAAAGAAGAATTCATTTTTCTCGGCAACCACCGCACCAAATTTGACCAGGTTTGTTGCATTTAAAAGAAAAACCTTAAATATAGTGACTGTTGGTTTCGAATTTCTCAGTTAGGTTGTCAATTTTTTATTAAAAATTGGCAAAATTCGAAAATTTTCAGAAAACAATACTATCAAGTTTACAACTCTGTAACTCAATAACGAAAAAGCATAATACAATTCTGTGGATTGCATCTAATAGTACATCTAAAGCGGACAAAATTGATGTGTTACACATGAATGTAAAAAATTTGGTAATATTAAAATACATCTTTTTCAGAACCCTTCTAACCAATGTAACAAAGTCATATAACATGTAAAATGACGCACCGAATTTGTCCGCTTTCAGTGATCTAATGGATGCCGTTTACAGAACCGCAATATCTGTTCTTGATGCAGAGCTATGAATTTGTAAACTTCATGCTTCTAATTTTTTCAAACGGTCAAATATTCGAAACATTTTTAAACAAAATTCTGGCCCTAAATCGAAATTCCGCTTGCAACAGTCTCTAGAATTTAACTTTCTCTCTCAAATGCAACAAATTTCATTAAAATCGGTCGAGGGGTTATCTTAGAAAAACGTTTTTGCGTTTTACATGTATTTGAATAGGCCGCGTCGGAGTTGGGCCCCGCCTAAAGCTTCCTCTTAAGTGACTTCTACTTTCTTTATCTCAATACCATCTAGCTTTTCGCGAATGTTTTTCTGACCTTTTAAGAGTTTCGCAAGCAACTTTTGAACTTCTGGGCGAGTATTAGGCCCGACATCACTACACAACATAACCAAAGAGAGAACCGATTCGCATCCGGCTGAGCAGACTATGCTCAGACAGTTAGAGATGTAAAATTTCATGAAATTTTGAGGCGCGGGAAAAGAACTGGTTTTCATTTCTTTTTCAGAAAAATACGAAAAAATTTAGAACAAGGCGAAAAATTAAAAAAGAACACGATAGCGCACAGAACTATGAAAAACCCAACACATTTATTTCTCTAACACTGAAAAGAATATAATTCCTACATTATTGCATCACAAAAGTCCCAGCAGAGCTTCCGGGTTCAAAATCTAGGCACGATTTCACGTAAACGCTTTGATTTCACATCAAAGCTTCGACATTTGTATCAATCTATGTCCTATTCATTTCCGCTTGACGCGTCAGCACTTCGCTGTGCAGCGGACGAAGCCTTCCAAACATGGAAGTTCGAGTGCACGTATACAGTTCTTGCACCCGATACCCTGCGAGCCTGTAGCTTAGCTTGGTGTTATTCGATCTTGCCGCTGAGTGCGGGAGTTGGCTGACGGTGAGGAAGACTTAGAGAAATGACGATTATTTACGTTATTTACATGAATAGAACAAAGCGAAATAACAGTAAAAAGTCATCGACGGCCACCAACAAATCGGACGCCGCGGCCCGCGGCAAGAAGAACGTCTCTTTCCGATGGTTCTCGGGTTTATGAATCCTTCACTTCCTCGCGGTCGATCACGTCATTTCCAGCCAGTCGTCGAGGCTGTGCAGGTGTTGTCATTTTTATCCAGTCGGCGAATCCGTACAGGTATCATCATTTTTATCCACTCGTAGCCCGTGTAAGTGGCGTCATGTTCGGCCAATGGGGACATTCAATGGGCTCTGGTCTCCGATGTTCGCCTCCGTCCGGCGTTGCCTCCTCGCTTGGTAGCTCAGCAAGAGGGGACTGGTCGACCTTGCACGAGCTTCCAATGCTGCAAATCAGGTTTTTTTTTTCGGGACCAGGGTCAACTACTTCGAACCGGGCCGGCCTCCGGTTGCACTTTCGGGAAGCGTCACACAGGGGGCAGGCAAAAGCTCCAAGCGCGGCACACGAGGGCGGGATAGCCAACTTGTCTGACGGGTCCAATAGTATGATCGACGCGCACCTGCGCACCATAATTGGAATGCGACGACGAATGGTTGTGTTCGGAAATTTTACTGATGCTAGTCAATGGTCCGTATCTAACATTGTGCACATTTCCGTACTCGGACCCGTTTCTTTCACATGCCTCAAAAGAAAAAGGAATCCGCAGTACGCGACAGGCGAGGGTGCTCAAGGGTTGGTTGAAGCAAAGTGCCACCACGTGGATGGACCCAGGTGCTTCGCAAATTCCCAAACTCCTTCTTTTGACCAAACTTCTGGAAACAATAGAAGATTTCTGCGGGGATGCTTTGTTTTTATCTTTTTTTTATTTTTTTCCTGATTGATGAAAACAAAAGAAACTATTTTCTTCCAAAATTTTCAATGTTTCTTCAACTCTACTTGGGCTACGTGGGCACGCCAGCTGGACAAAAAACGGGTAATTGCATTTGACAGATGACAGTGTCACTAACCTGCATGAAGAAAACAAACGGTTTGGCATGATCCCGACGTCAGGCAAGCCGAAATGCTCACTGAAGAAATTCGTTGAATGCTGTGCAGTTATATTCTGGGTGGGTGACGTTGATGTATACCCACACGTTACAGGTCTCACCACCGTTTGTAGCACACTGGTTCTTGGGCACAGTCTTCAAAATTACTTATGGTTTCAGTGAGCATGAGTGTGCGATGCATTTCTGTGACCGTTGCTGTCGATCCCAAGGCGAACTGCATGAAGAAAACAAACGGATGAAGCGGACATTGGCGAAAGCGTGTTATGCGTCCGCGCGTGCACTTTGTGGCGCTTGTTATATGTACCATGTATTTTGTTCTATGCACTATCTGTCTCGCTTTCTCTACTCGGTAAAAGCCACGCCGTGGAAGAAATCACTGCAGCATCATGTCAGTGGAAACATGTATTTATGAATTTGTTCTGCATTAATACGCCGTTTAGTACGTTTATGATCTATCGTCGAGGACGTCACATGCATAGTAATGCAGAAGTCACTCACAAAAGAAGTTCGAAAAGCTTTTCGGCTATAGTTTGTCAATAATCTTGCTGCCTGCATATTTATTCATTCGTTTTTCGCATTTTTAGCGCTTCTCTGTTATTAATGATCTGGAAAAATGTAGAGAAGGTAGCGTCCTCATAAACTTTGAGGCTATCGTCGCACGCGCTTCTGAACTCAAACAGAATGCGCATCCATTTCTTTATTATGCTGCTTTTCTTTCTGCTCTTCTACATTTCGTAATAGTCCCTGAGTCTGTCGAAGTCACTACAGCGATGGCATAGTGTAAGGATATAAAATGCGGCATTTTATCAGCGATGCCACGAGCATTGAGTCAGGGCAGAATAAGTGCCAGTCCTGAAACGCTCTCGAGCCTTGAACCTCCCTATTTAGAAGCACTGGTCGCCGCTCTTCGAAAGCAGCAAGAACGAATTTAGATGCCGAATAAGCAAATAGAAAAATAGAACAATATGAAATCGCGGCTGCTGGAAGTAAATGACCTGGCAGCAGAGTAAGCAAGTCGTACCAACCTCATCCAATACTTCTTTTTTTCATACTGCTTTACGGTCTCCGTGTATCATCTATCACCAAGTTTATTGCTTGCGTTCTGTGGCTTCTCGAGTGAAGTAACGAGCACTCGAGTCATCCACAGTGAAGCCACTTTGATCTCTGAGCGAGAGCATACATGCCACAAAAGGTCACATGTACAGAGGAATGGGTGACCGGGAGAAAAAGTCGAAATGAAGGTGAAGTGGAGTCGAATCACCCCTACGTTATGGAAAAAGACGGAGTAAGGGGGCATTTAGAAATAATGTTTTCAGGCCACCTACTTGCGGGGCTTGTTCCGCGAGATGGCAAGGACTGAGAGGTTGTGAAACCAGCTGAGATCTGCCGTGTTTGTTTTATCTACATAGGTGTGCCCGCCACTGTGAACATTTCATTATGTTCACTCAACAAAGGTCGACATAGTAACGCTGCCGCCTAGCTTAACAGTGAGTGACCATGTGATAGTCTCTGTACCAATGCCCAAAGCTCGATCATGCATGGTGTAGGATGTAGTGCACGTTTAAAACCTAAGCGTGCAAAGTAGCACTTAAGTCGCCGCGTGTGATGCGTGCTTCCTACTGCAACTACTCAACCAGAAGTGCCTAACACATCGCCCTCGCACTGCGATCACGTTGCGTTTTGTAACATTTGCGGGAGTGGGCCATATGCTTGTTCTCCCGTGGTGCTGTGATCTGCCAGCACGTCTTCAGAAATGAGCTGGCATTGATGGAAAGAGGAAATCAGTCTTCCACTATAAGCCAAGTGACGCTATTAAAACGTATGTTAGATTCATTCATTCATTCATTCATTTTTAACATCCGAAAAGAACAGTGTGACTTTGGGAGATGCCGTACTAAAGGGCAGCGGAATAATTTTGACCATCTGTTTTTTTTTTACCATGTGCAGATAAGTCTAAGTGTAGCGTGCGCTTTAGCATTTTTTCCCCGTATGAATGCTGCCGGAGATCGAGTCATCGCCGTCGTGCTTACAAGCAGAATATTGTAGTCACTGAGTCACTGCGGGGTGAACAACTGTGCGATGCACACTTTGAAACATAGATATTGGGATATTGGTCATGATTTTGGTGAACAGTAATGTCTTGCGTTGCCCGATACCGAATCACTTGCCGTAGGTCACCTTACTGGCAAGTACGTGCGCCGAGACCCACGTTCTCGGCTTGTGGTACTGCAGTGAGGCGCCTTGAGTTCTTTTTGCGAATCCTGATTTGCAATAGTTTTTTATTTGTTCTGCTGTGCAAGTTTCAGCAGCTTGGTCTTTAATAATCTCTGTTCTCTAGCGTCTTGTTGCGAAGCCATCTTTTCTTCTAAACTGAGCTACTTCGCTTACCTCAGTGCATCTGTTCCTGTTCGTTCACACGTCCCGTGATATGCGCTGTTGGCCATGTAAAGTGATCAAGGATAATCTGAACACGGGTTTCACAAAGGCGTTCTTCGTAAAATGATTTTCGGCTACGGTATTCTACCCTGGTCTGTAGGGCTTCTTGTCTTTCTGCGTGAGAGGTATTCTTCTGTGCATTGCCTTTCGCTTCTTGTTTCCTTTTGCTTCTTCCTGTTTAAGTGGGCGGGCGTGGGGTCCATTTCAGGGAACAACTGCAATCGTTTTTCTTTTCTCTCTTTTACGTAGTATGTTTATATGCTTCTGTGAGGCAATAATGATGTCAATTTGTAATAAAACAACAATGTCGTAATGTCAATTTGTAACTGAGAACGCTATGTGCATTGCCATCACCTGTTACACTCCAGGCGAGCTATAATGTAAAGTTATTCCATTCTGGCGTTCCAATCTCGATCCTGACGTCAAATTTACAACCGCCAACGCAAGCACGGCTGATTATCCGCAAGGTTCTTTCAACTGCCCAGTCAAACGCTCTCCTCGTTTTAGGAGATTATTTTTTTTTTCAAGCGAGTAGCAGGGCCTACCGCGATAGGGCTTCCTTACCTAATTGGTTGACTAGAGGCGAGAAGTGCGTACACGAGAGTGTCAGTGGAGCCGAATTTGCATAATAAAAGCAGATAACCGGCTGAGGAGAGTGGTTCCGGCGTCACCGATTGGTCCACTTTCCCTTGCATAGTTTGCAGTGGATGGTCGACAATTGCGGAGGCATGCAAGGGGGCGTGAAGTATACCACCATAATGGTTGCTCAGTGAACATCTTTCAAAGCACTGTCTTACATGCGCCGAAATGGATCGGAAATGTTTGATATACGCAAATAATTTCTCTCCGGCAGCGCCGAGTAGACATGGCTGAGATCAGTGGACAGCCATATTCTCTTCCTTTCGGAATGGGGCCAGCCTCTGGCTATTCCAAAACCAGTGCAGTTTTGTTCGGTATAGAAGCGTCCTTGCTGCGTTCACGTCACATTATTGCCGTGAATTTACGCGGTTTTGTGACTTCGCGTGGCAAACAGGCGAACTAGGCGTACCCCGAAAACATTTTCACAAATCGCAGCATGCTAATGGGAACAAAAGCACAGAATCGTAATGAAAAGTTTTTTTTAGCCTGACCATGAATAATCAGTGTCCACACGTTATATTTAGATGGGGAGTTTTCGTGGTTTTCGTGACTCTTCGTTAAAACTGGTGACGTGGGCATTGCCGCGAAAATGTATGGCCAACCACGAAGTGCTAACGAAGGAAATGATATAGATACAAATTTGAATAAATTTACTTTATAGTGCCCCAGGTGCAGATTGCGGCGAAGCCTAATAATTTACACTCTGCTATGTGAACGTACAGTGAACCGCATGCGAAGGCTGCAATGCCCAGTAAATCGGTACGCTTATCAAAGCCCCATAGAATATTTTGCTCCCAACCATATGTATGTATACGCACATGTATCGCCTAAACACGAATTTTCTTCTGACTCAATATTGCAGCTAAGTCTCGTTGACCTTGCCGGCAGTGAAAGACTGGATAAGAGTGGCCTTGAAGGACAGCACATAAAGGTAAGCCTGAGCTTGATAATCGTGAATAAAGAATCAATGCAGATGCACGAGAACTCACACTTCGCTGTAATATAAAGTGAAAGGTGGTAACACGCCGACATGGATTTTCTTAGACAGCTACACGCCACATTAGAACGCAGCTTTGTCTCGCTTAATGGCCCCGTTTCTATTTAGGGTCTCACGACGACGAGCTAGAAGGGTAAATATATATATATAGAGCTGTGTTTGTGCCGAATTCAGACCGTTTTTCGGGTTCGTGATCAGGGCTCACACCCATGCAGGAGCACACGCATCGTTCGAACTTTTACTATAGGGGGAATACGTGTGCAGCTGCGCTCTCCGACTAACAGGTAGGCGAAGGGAGGGGCACCATCAGGTGAAGTCGGCGATGGTTCTTCTCAACACATTCATCTACCGTCCACCTTTCCACATCCACAGACCATGCTCGCTTGTTAGTCCGTGACACCATGCTGTAAAAAAATATCTGCCATCTAATCTGCACTTACCTTTCCACATGCCTCCATCTCATCCCTTTACAGCGATATTTCCTAAAACTGCTGACTGCTGAGGTAATGATTAGAGGCACCAATTGTTTACTCCAACTATCGAAACCCAGCTTGACACGCCGAGCGACCTTTCTGCATTTGCAGGAGACAAACAGCATCAACAAGTCGCTCTCAGCACTCGGAGACGTGATCCAGGCCTTGGTGACGCAGCAGTCGCACGTGCCGTACCGCAACAACAAGCTGACCATGCTCATGCAGGACTCCCTGGGCGGCACCGCCAAAACGCTCATGTTCGTCAATGTCTCACCCAGTAGCGAACACGTCGAGGAGACCGTCAACTCGCTGGTGTACGAATGACCTTGTTTTGGCATGCATACGAATCTTGCTGTTTATGCCGCAACCTTCTTCAGTATGTGGCGATGATGGTGCAGGAGCGGTGCATTGTTTCGCAATTTCGAATTAGCAATGAATGTTAGCATAAATTAGGCGAACCTCGAGGCTGACAGCAGGGTTAGTGAAAATCTTTTGACGTGGAGTGCGTGGGGCGCAGGGTAGAATGTGAAAGCAGAAACAACATTGCTGGATAAAAAAGGAAAAGCTTAGCCCTCTTTCTTTTTCTGTTTTTTTTTTGCTTTTAATTTCTTCGCACACAATCCTTGGTGAAATAAACTTTTTTTTTTTTTTTGGTCATCTGCTCCTACATTATTCTGAAAAGCTCTTTTCGGCACGTCGTAAGCCCAGCTTTGTAGCCTTTTTTTCTGAATCTCAAATGATTAATAAAAGAAAGAAAAACGTTATTATTCTTGAGTTCCCACATGAGTTTTCGGACATTTTAAGACTATCAATGAAGTTTTCCGTTCTACTTATGAAAATAAAATTCAAACAACATTATCCTGTGCCAGATGCATAGAGTTCAACCTGTTCAGTTGTGGCATATTACGACAGCCTATGACGGCTCTCATATGGTCGATTGTTCTTCACTCTACCACGAGTATAAAATATTCAAAGAATCCTGCTGGTGCCGAGTGCTACCGAGCAGCCAATATCTTCACGTAAAGCTGGCGCCATCCTCTCTACTTTGTGAAACTGCGCAACGTATCCCAAAATAAGCAACATACTCACTCCATACGGACAACTCCTATGGCAGCGCAACGCAAGAAGAACGTAGAGCATTCGGACAGTACATTCTTGGACAGCCAATCTCCGTGATTCGAGAGCAATATAGTGTGAAGCACGCTTATTTAGAGATCTTGATCGGCCCTTTCGCTCCCCAGCTTTCGCGAAAAACAAAGCACAAGCCAATGCCACGGTTAGACCCCTAATGGTCATGCTGCGTGCTTGATTCACGCTCTATAAACGAATATTTAGAACCCAGCAGCTTTCGCTAAGTAGTTACTGCGGACGCTCGCGCAGACCGCAGCCACCTACTCGACCACTTTTTCACACTGTAGTAAGCACTCAGAAAATCTGCATGGCAAGATTTCGTGCGTTTAGTTCATGTAGCCGACGCAACCTATACGCATGATTATTTCTCCGCTGAAGCTACATGCATCTGTGGACACGGAAGGCAAAAGCGATTTTTACAAATCTGTGTGTGGGCTCAGAAAATTAGCCCGTCAGTGTATGGTAAAGACTCAGCTATGTTGTCACGGTCCTACTTTGCCTATTTGAGCGTGGAGTCCTTGCAAAAGTGTTTCTCTGCACCGCTTAAACAAACGCCTAATGGGTGAGCGTGTGAGTGCAGTGTAGTTTCGGGGCTGCTTATTTACAGTGTTGCCACAGTTTGGCTGATCAACGCCGCTGTTGAGCTCTTCGAGAACGCGGACAATATGCGATGTTACAGTACTCGCAAAAAGTGACGTAAACAGATATGCCAATTAGCATAGCCGAGAAAAGCCTGGCTTTTTCCGTTTCTGAACAGTTAAGCTGCTGTTTCGGCGAAGGGGACAGTGGGCGGGCCTGTGCACTTGCTTGTCGTGTGGATCCCACAGCTCGTTTACATTTGATTTTGTTTCTTTGCAGATACGCTACGCGCGTGAGACAAATCACTAACGACGTAGTAAGGGCATCTGAAACAAAAGAAATCGCCAAGCTTAAATCTGTGAGTACTTTTTGTAGCGGGCGCTGTTGCAGCTTGAGAATGACTTTTTGTCGATTATCTTCAGTCAATTCTGAGCTATATAAATGCAATGTATATGATGTTGCTCTTCTGCACAAGTCTTTATAATTTCTCCCTCACTACTCTTCTCTATCAGCCTACGTGTAGACAGCTGAACATAGCATCAGCCAACGTGGCATACATGGCTCTTAAACTTGGCTCCTAAATGTTCAACATCTCGGTTCCCTTGCCTATGTTGTAGCATAACCACCAAGAAATATCATCGAACATAAAGGCCGCGGCTGACTGGCACCGGTTTGATAAAATTAATGCTTTTACATCTTATATAGAAATATATCCAAACAAGATATCAAAACATTTTTTTTCGGTCACAGATGAGTGCTAAGGAGCTCATCCAATCGTTGACGCTGAATAATTTGGGGCATGTAGACAATACAATATGTAAGGCAAGATTGTTTTTCTGCTAAGGGTCGAAATTTGCCAGAAGAAATGTATTATTGCGGTGGGCGTTGGTATGTTCCTACAAACTACTATAAATATCATATTACTGTTGGTAGCGTTTTTATTGTGCAAAACTCGGCATCGAAACATGTACGCATTTGTATTTTGATAATACTGCCGGAAATTTCAAGACAAAATGCGAGGTTGCCTGTCCTATTATGCAGCCAAGTGTTCAAGGATGAAATGGTGGCCATTTAGTCGTTAACGTGTTGATTCCTTTCAGGTGATTGCCAAACTGAAAAAGGAAATATCGCCTTGAAGAACGGTGCACTCTAGCAGTGCAAGCTGCATTGTAATGGGTGCATCATGAAGAAAAACAGCCAGGGGCTGCATTTCAAAAACAAGCTACAAACATCATCAAGTGCTTGTGCACATGGCGCAACTCTTCCATCTTAGACTTCAGTGACATCATCGTGACCACACTTCGGCCAGTCAGATAACGCCATTTAGAAAACATCAAGTTCACGCTATATTGTTCCATTCAACGTAGAGCATCGCACCCGACGGGGCCTTTGTCACTTTTCGCTTTTGCCACTTCGAGGTGCTCTAGAGGTCTGCCTCAGTAAATGAGGTGCATGATTTTAGTGCTCACTTGTAACATTCAAAACCCTCCTTTTCCTTCACTTTTAGAACTCAAGCATTTGTCTCGTGGATAAAATCTTGAAGGTCTTTAAGCGTCTTGCCTGCGCACATGAGAATATCTTGCTTTTGAAAATGACATTTAAGAAAAATATATTGTTTAATAAACAGCCGTTCTTGCAGTGAGCGTGAACTGAGCACAAGAGTTGGGGATCGTAATAAGCACAGATCTTCCTTCCTCTTAGGCACTTTGTTCCGCAGTTCTTATTTATTGCATCTGTAATTTCGCAGTAGTTTGCAAGCTGTAGAATGACAGATGACAATATGATCTCAGGTCCACAATAATACTTCGCGTTAGATGTTACAAATCTGTAGTCATATTAAAATGTGATCGCAATTCCTGTTGTGGCTTTTATTCAATAAGAAGCAGCTCCTTCTGGACATCTCAGCTCGACGTAAGTTGTAACGTTCTTGCTGCCAAATGCATGTTGTCTGTGAATCTGTGAAATCATTCCAATGTAGCATTGTTTCTGCACTTGCGACACGCTACCTAAGCTGGCTGTTCAACGAATTCGGTTGCATTATTTTGTGACAAAAAATAAGAATAGGAGCAAAAAAGCATTTGAAATAGCATAAATAAAGGCGGAACCTGCCTCATGCGCGCATTGTCATATGGCTTCTCATCGTGTTACAACTAATACCACTATTTATTTTACCTTTCTTTTTCAAATCATGACACTGCGCTCAGTTCCAGGGATTCATCGACGTGCAATGTACTATAGAGGCACAGTTGTCAAGGGGTGTTCGCTTAAGCAGTGGTAAATCTTTGGTCACTTATGTGCTAATACATCGTTTAATAAGAAAGGATACAAGGCAATTTTATCGGTAATAATGCTTTTAAGACTTCCTGACTGCGCCCTATAAGAGAGGTTTTGCTGTTTCATTTCAAGTCCGACTGCTCTAGCTGGTCACTGCTCTCCTAACATACCATAGGCTGTAATGGACACCCCGCGTCTACTGTGCCCTTATTCGACAAAAAGATTGTCTAATCTGCAGAAGTTCTTCACAGCATATCCAAGACTTTTCTTCACCCACTCCAGCAGCTACAAGCACTCTGCCTGAACGTGTGTCGGAGTTCCACAGGCAACATTAATACGGCAAACTTGCACTAGCAGAAACGCAAGAACTAACTTTAACGGGATCAGTAACGTGGAAGTGTGTCGCTAACTTTTTGGGCTGGTCACCCAACATTGTTCACAACCACTCATTTTACAAACAGAGTCATCCCAGAACACACAAAATTTTGTACCACCGCAATACATTTCACCGCTTGCAACGTGCACTTTCTGGCATACAGATTTAAATCACACGCCCTGACTTCTGGAACAACCAACAACCTAAACATCATACAATGCCTGAACAGTAAAAATTAGGTTCGAAAAGTCGCAGCAATGCAGTTACTTCACATCATCGGTTTGACATATTACAAGACTTCATACTTGTAACTACATCGGTTGGACAGAGGCCAAGGTTTCATATGACAGCTCCGTCACCATTCACAGAAAGTTCAACATCAGCATTCGACATCCCAAAGTTACGAGAAAAATATGCATGCCGGATTGGACATCTTTTGTTGTCGACAACATATCGGAGATTGTAGCTAGTTTACTGGTCATCGGCTTTACCGAACTATCAAAAACACCACGAAGATGGGTCGCCATCTGAAGTGCTTTGGCGACTCTTCTATGGAAAATACCACTATGGGGCCTAACAGACCCAAATGTGACCTACACTTTCCTGTAAGAGCTTGCTCAAGGTGCAATGTTATAACAGCATGTGGCCATCTATAGGTTATAAGCCATTTGATCGACGAAATGAAATGTCGGACGTGATGCCAAACGCAGCTCTTGACAGCTCGGAAACCCGTCTTATCCTAATGTTCCAATGAGACAAACACCGCATCTTACGAGGCCTTAAAAGAGAACTGCCTGCCTGTGTCGAATTGGTTCACAGAAAACGCAACGGAATCAATGTTGCATACAGTTGACCAACATCTTGATTACCAACTGGATCGTCAGCTCTCACGAGATATTGACAACCTCTTACATCACCTGAACCTCTGACTTGCTTTCACCAAGCACTTCTTTAGTTCGAATTAGGTGCGTGTCCTGGCATACCGTTGTTGCGGCAACGACGACGAGGACGTATACCACCTACTCATAGGCTGTTCAAAGTACGATACAGATAGACAGCGCCTCGAACAACTCCAGTTACTTGACTGACACTGGCTTTTCTTACTTACGAAGGTGTTAGGTCCGTGACCTTCAAGAGCAGTGCATAGCAAAACAATGAGAGAACGTCAATGCTTCTTCCTTGAACAGACTGACATATGTGGTGTGTCCATTGACTCCACGACACCCTGTGCAAGTGTGGGTGTCTCATTCGTAAATATGCGCATCTGCGATTCGGGGATTGTATTTGTACTAAAAGTTTCGTGCGAGAATTCAACCGTTAGAATCACATCATATTGTTCTATTTCAGCATGAGCTAATCCAAAAAATTTGTTCTTTATATATTTTTTATATTTTATTGCGTAATAATCAAGTAAATGACTAGCTGGTCGCGAGCAAACGGCCAACAAGTCATGTATTTATTTTCATCTCAATAAAATAAAGGGAACAGTACAAGTTTATGTTATCGAAAATAATGTTCTTAGGACTACCTGATTATGCCCTATAAGAGATCTTGCTGTTTTCTCTCGTATCTTACAGCCCTTAAACAGCGGAGCGGCATATTCAGATGCTGTCAGCGTTTGTTATTACAGCTTTAGCACTGTCGTATATCTGTACGTCATGCCCCATTTAACCGCTAGGCAAAACTAGATATGGGTACAATCGCCATGTGCAAATGTCACACTTGTTCTGCATCTATGCAATAGCTAATTGCCGAATTATTCGCATGGCTTTGCGGCTGTGTTTAAATGTTCTTTTGTATATAGCGTAGTCCTTTCACACCCGGTGTTTCCACATACAACCATGGCAACCGAAGACAGCGGACCATGAGGCAGAATGGCGATTCGACGCTGCTCTAAGAGTTCAGTTCTCCAATCTTTTAGACATGCTGATACGTACACTTACTGCCCCAAGATCCTGTCATCTCAAAGGATTTAATTAAGTGATTGTATGCTTATTACGCTGTTTCTAATAGCAACTCGTATTTCCAGATAACGTCCTAAAGAACACTGCGGAGAAAGTTCAGTTAGAATGAATGTGTGCTGCAATTCCTGAATTAACCAGATATGTTGCAAGTCGTTAGCTTTAACGTGGTATAGAAAGACGGTTCCTTTAGAGAACACATTGTCACAAGCAGTTGATCACAAAACAATTGTCAGTAGGACTTCTCGTGCTTTTTAATTGTTTTGTTCTTGTTTTTATCATATCACAAAAAGTTCGAAGAGCATGCCGTTTCTTGCTGCTGTCTTAAGGCAGCCAATGCAACGACAGCAAAGTTCCACGTTGCAAGAAAGTAAATCGGCAGCACAGACTTAAAGCCTAATCTCTCGCACCAATGCCAACTAACTGATGGAAAACATCTCGATTCGGAACAGCCTGTGTGTTGTTCAATTCAGGTTGCAGGTTACGGATTAATAATCAGGACACTAATACCATCTAATCTGCTTTATTCTCACCCGAGCAACTCACAAGTAATGAAATAAAACGCGATGTGCGATGTAAGCCGCTCGTTCAACAAAGTTAGGTAGAATCGTCGCAGCGAGCGAGCCTTATTAAAATATGTGCTTATTATGGAAAAAAAAGGCAAAGGGACCGTAAAAGACTCGAACGTAACTGAAGCCGCTTTTGGGTTAGTGCCCTTTGCGAACTACACAAATTGGCCTCGGTTGGCACATGGCACTTATAAGACTTTAATAGCTATCGTGCACCGAGCTTTAAGAAAGAGACGGATCATACTGAGCGAACAAGACAATGTGCATGTTGTTCGGAGTAAGCGCAATTCCGCCAGTATACTTTTAATCCTTGACATGCAATTCGTTAATTAAACGTATTTATCTGACTCACCCGCCCGCACGGAATAGCAGCGCCAACAAACAGTATCAATGGAAAAGCTAGCTCTTCATCTGTTACTGAGCCGAGCAGTGACTTTAGCAGAATGCGTGTTCTTTCTGTGACAAAGCAGATATCGGCGATCTACGCGCTGCTCTGAGCGGCGAGCCTCAGATGAACCGCTTGCTTTCCCGCGGCGACTGTTTAATGGCACTACTATCTCGCGTGCTCAGGCACGTAGACACATCACAATACGGCAGCGCTATTTTGTGAGGAGATTTCCGGTTTACGTGTAAGGCACCATTGATTGTCCTATGGGAAAACCAAATGGTTAAAGTCTATTACTCAAATTGTCAGTTCTGGAGAATCTTGAAACAGAGAAAATTTTATAAAATTATCCAGGGTGATAAATGCATTGACGCTTTAGTCTTTGCCTCCCTCGTCGGTTGCACTGTCGAAACAGAGTCTCTTTTCAAAGGCGTCTCCCCCACAGAAAGTGGCCGTCGAGCACACTTGGAATCCCACATGCTGTCCTCGTTAACGCCAAGATCCCGCCCTGCGGCGTATAGTGGCCCATGCTCTCCGCAGCTAGGATAAGCTTTCTTTTAAAACCTGCTCAATATGGCTTTCGCGGCCCCTACATCAAATCAAATAAACTTTTATTGAGCATAAACATTGCGACATATGGCAGACAAAGTGACTTTTTTCGAGTAGTGTAGAAGGGGTCGACCAGCCCATGCGAGAGCGGCGGAACTGAACATGCACCTGAGTCTGCATAAAGCGGAAGATCAAAGACTGAGATGAAGATGTGCTTCAGCCAACAATCCGGGAACCCACATCTCTTCCCCACCTAATCCCCAACAGCGGCCTAGAGCCGTCTCCTTCCTTAAAATAAAGGCTTTATTCGTTCATTGAGCATCACTTCATACCCACAGACATAGAGTCCAAACGGCGTGAAGTTCACAATGAATGCTAATCGCGTTATGTGCCTTGTCAGTGCGTGCCGCTCTTCAATGAACGTCTTTAACGCAAACTTGGCTAACTAGGTATGTGCCACTGGAAACGTGCTGCTCTACAATCACGAAAAAGATCCCTTAAGTTTATTCAATGTTGAGCAGAATCGGACCCACGTCACAACAATTTTTCAGGAACAGCAACTTGGTGCATTAGTATACTGCGCCACAAATCCACTGTGTATGTGCAGCTTTTCGATGAAATACCTTCACGCCAGCGCTTTAGCGAGCTACGCCATGAATACAATGGGTATGTGTCGCTCTTCAACAAACCACCCGCCAATTTGAGTGACTGAGTATGTGGCACTGAGTGTGCGACAAGCGAGGGAACAATTCCCAGCGTTCGCTGACCCCGGTGCGCCACCGTCCTCGTCTCGGATGCTACGCGCAGACTTGTCGGCAGTGCCACGAGATGGCGCAGCGTGTCCAGAAATAAAAGCGAGAGAGGAGTCCAGTGGGCGCATGACGCGTTCCTCAGCGTTCGCACTCACCGGCGCGCCATGCATATCCGAGGCAACGCCCAGGCTTCACGGCAGCGGCGCTAGATGGCGCCGGGCGCTCTCGGAGAAGTACGATAGGGGAATACTGCTGCAGTACACGCCTGATACATAATTAGTTTCAACAGCGGCAGCAAATTGTGTCGCTATATTGATTCAATGTCAAACGCATTACCGCTGACAGTCATCGTGAGATGAGTTCTCCCAAATTTTATATTTATTTATTAACTTTTTACGGCATTATGGCATTTTTATAGCATTTCCCCACTTTGAAGAATGTTCCTCTTCTTTTTCTTTTATATGCGGTAGTTCAGCTGCAGTTCGCTTTACTTAAGTTATCATTAAAACTGTAGTTTAGGCCTTGGTAACTATGGTACCGTTTGGGATTATTAAGATCACTATCAGGTTGACTGAACCTGAACGCAAGTGTAGATCTAGTATACAAGAGTGGACGAACTAAATTAAGTAACAATAGAAATTTAAAGTGCCACACAAAATGATATATATATATATATATATACACGTAGAAATCTACTTAAGAGCTTAAGAGGAACAAACGAAATCAGGAAATAAATGATTTATGATAACTCAAAGGGAAGCTCATTGCTTTTCGAAGCGAGATCAGGATATCTTAGAACAAGCACCTATAAGGCGAGACATAAGAAGGAAGAAGAAACATGTGCTTGCTGCGGTAAAGCTAGGAAAACGATGTAGTATGTTTTATTAGAATGTGAAGATATCGTGAAGATATCTGCCCAGCAGTCGATTTAGAAAATTTGGTTATGGAAATTCATCATGGTTTTTTTTATTATTATTATTATTTTTTAACCTAGGTAGGACATTAGGCAGTATAATAGCAAGAGCTAGGTGGCGCAACCCACCGCCCCGTTCCAAAGTGGACGCTCATAACATCGATCCAGAGCTGTGGAATGGCCACTGCAGCTGCTTTTTGGTCAAGTGGCGTAGACCGTTCGGGCATCCCGCGACATCCCATGGAAAATGAATTCTCTGCTACTTGCAGTTTGTGCGAGTTTCGCAAGCCAGCAAGACCAGTGCAGCACTATGCGATAACGAAAATACTGAAACGCGAAAGCGTGGGAAGCGCAAAGTCGAGCGGGAACGAAATCTTTATCGCCCGCGTCGTTGTCAAGTTTAATTTCGATTAGTTCTTTTTTCTACAAATGAAATAGAAATGCGCAAGTATCATTTTATTTCGTCTTATAATAGAACACAAGTATGTTTTTTGCAACGAATCGTTGAGTACCAGTGACAGAATTTAATTGGGTGCTTTCGTCATCGGGCAACTACTTGAATGCCCCGGGGGAGCCTCTAATCATGTCCTGCATTTACCTTACTTTCTCGATTATTAGGCCTCTTTTTGCGATAATATTGACGCCTTAGCGATTCTCGAGCACTAATCTATAACCTTCGCTTGACTCAATGTTTGCCTTTAGTGTCCCTTTAATGAATTTGACCATGAAGAGTAAAAAAAAAGAAGATAGAAGAAGAAGAAACCGGTAGGGGTGCAACTGAAGGTACGTTAATATACTGGCTTCCACAGAAACTTGACTCTTTTGCTCTTTTTACTCTTTTCCACCAATATTCAGGCTAACATGATCGATGTCAGCTTAGTACTTCGTAATAAGCTACGTGCCGCTGCTCGATAAACTTGATTTTCCTCAAGTAAAAGTATCTAAAAGCGAGAGACGACTGGAACTTTGGCTGCAGGGGGAAGCCTGCAAATGGTCAAACCTTGCCAGAATGGTAAACTGGCTCAGTTGGTGTTCCTTCCTTATTTTTTCCCCGCATAACACGAAGACTACATCGAGGTCCTGTGGTTTGTCTGTCTCCACTAGTTATTCGTACTTTGCGCTGTAGAAATAACGGTTGAAGATTGTTTCTAACGTACAGTCATTTTCCGTGTTCTCTAGATATTTTTAGTCAACCTATAAAAAAAGAATTGAAGACTGGAGCAGCTTTGTCGAATTAATCTTGGACACAAGTGTTTCAACAGTAGCGTACGCGCCGGCTTGACGGGATGTTTTCCTTGTTCGTGGTTTGCACTATTACAATGTTTACGCGCAGGACGGTAGTGCTACTCAGAATAAGGAACAATGTTCATTGCTTCTGACATCGGCGTCTTGCATCTCTTTGAGAAGTGATTTTTGTGAACCATTTCAGATAATTCCTCACAACCCCTTAACTAGCAAAACAAAGTATGCTAAATATTATTGAATATGAGTAACATTGACAGGGCAACGTAAAGGGTCTTGTAACGGATACCGTATGCATCGGTTCGCATCTCGCTACCGGCAGCCAACCATGCCCCGCAGGCTACAGTGGTGGACCGCCTGCGTCGCGCTGCTGCTGCCCTTGACACGAGCAGCGCAGCATCCCAACATCGTGATGATTCTCGCTGACGATCTGGTAAGCAACGCGTGCGTGGATGCAGCGCACGTCGACGACAACGATTACCTGCGCGTGTCCGTGGGCTTTTAACATAGCTGGCGTTCATGCAAGTTGGCACCTACAGTGCAGATACACGGACAAGAAAGATGTGACCAGACAGCCGCGATTTTCTTGCCCGCATGTCTGGTTGCACTGTGTTTCTAAGATGTAGGTTTTTACTCTGATGTCTGCTTATCACAAGGACGCTTGTACTGCTTCGCTCTAGCAACCTCTGGGCCCGTATTCACAAAATGCTTTTACGTTAGAATCGTTCGTAAGAGATCATTCTAGTCAATTCCGCTGTTCGCCATAATGTCAGCAAAAGTGACCAGCCAGAGGCAAAGAACACGAACGAAAGGCTGTGAATTCCCTCCATGAAGAATAGGCATTTCCGTGTAGACTGGCGGTAATTAGGACTGCAATTGGTGACTAGACTTTGCGTCATTGATTCTGAGTGGTTACGTTACAACATCGCATTTGCCTGGTTTTTACCGAATAAATGTTATATTAAGGGGCGGAATTATGCACCTAGTTTGTGCCGAGGAAGGAAACGACAGCAGTAACCTATCCTCTCCCATAAGCACTAGTAGTAGTGATTTTAAGATGAAAAGAAGAGAAAAGTGCAGTGCCGTAACTGTCTCTCAAGGGAGGGCACCTCAACAGCACTGCACGGGGTAAGGGGAGTGGGGAGAAAAAGATTAGAGAGAGAATGAAAGAGAGCGGAAAAAAACAAAAGAAAACCAAGAAGGTTAAAGAAGAAGCAAAGCGGGGCTTACAGCCGCGCTCTCAGCTGAGTCTCGTCACAAAAGCCAAGGAGGGCAGCAAGCGCTCTCTTGGCGATGGAGGCGGGGGCTGCGGGAAATAGGAGATCACCCTCCGTGCTGCACGGTAGTCCGACACGGACCCATAAGCACTAATCGCTGACTGATGCAGGAATTGGCAATGTTTTTCTCGCCGCGTAAAAAAGAACCCGACGTCAGACTACAGATGGCGCTGTGAGAGCCTGGTTAAAAACTTACTCATATTTGCTTTTTCGTAATTACCATTTTCTTTTCTGCTTTTTCTGTAGACAGTTCAGCAGAATGCACAAATATTCCTGGAAATGTTAAGTCCGCCAAGACAACGTTCTAGTAGCTAAGCATGTCATTTCAGTAGCTATACATATACAAAACCGTAATTTAATAATCATAGGGATGGAGGTGTATGTTCAGGCAAACGCAAACAAACTAAGTTGGCTATCCTTTTTTGTTAGCGGCGAGCGATCTTTAGCAACACACTTCTGCGTGAAGATTTCTACCGTCCCACACCGACGCTCGAAAGAAAGAAAGAATAATACTCCGCTAGGCTCTTTCATTCTATATTAAGTGTCTGGGTAAACGGCGCTTGAAGATCCTTAATTACCTGCTTCTACCCCGACTCAAAACTTCATTAATGTATATACATTACAGTGCAGGACAGACTTAATAACTTATGACACGAAACATTATAATTTTCCGCAGACAAAACACTATTTCAGCACAATTTTGAGTAACGCTCTTTAAGGAGCATCATCATGATGCCTTAGAAATCAATTGTTTCCCTGCCTCCGTGAGTTTAGGTTATCGGCAGTCTGAGTTAACTGGTGTACATTGATAAAGTATACGCACTAGTAAGCAATGCTAAGTAGTTATTTCCTTGTCTGTATATACCACTAAATTTAGCCAGTAATGAGGCCATCTGGAGTATTCGCGCTAGGGAATGCAATCTTTTTGTTTGCTAGTACACTGTTTTCCGCTCTTCTATGAGCTCAGGTTATCGATAGTATTAGTTAGCTGGCGTTCGCTGATGCAGCATAAATTATAGTAAGCAAGGATCTTTAGTTATTTTTGTCTGTATAGAGAAGTTGGCCTCTAATGAGGCCATCTGAATAATCGCGCTGAGGAATGTAATCTGATAATTTGCTAGTATGCTGTTTTCTCTGCCTCCACGAGCCTAGAATATCGATAGTCTTTTTTTAACTGGTGTTCGCCGATGCAACATAAATAATAGCAAGCGAAGCTCACTAGTTATTTCTTTATTTGTTTACTCGCGCTGCTTACGCTTCTATATGCAGCACTAAGTTTATCTACTAATGAAACCGTCTGCAATAATCGCGCTGAGGAAAGCAATCTTATAATTTGCTAGTGCGCTGTTTGCAAAGTCACTAACTACAGATCTATTTCGGTCGCTTTGTAAACTTTAACGCATGCGTGAAGAAAGGTTTGGGAAAATCTACAAAAGACAGCGCCTGGACGGCGCCAGCTAGTCATTAGTGATATGTGTTCAAGAAAATTGCTCTTTCATTGATATGTGAAAACATCTAAGTATAGAGCTTGTGTATCTCACTTTACAGCAATAGCAGTGACAATACATTACGACACCAATGCTTTGTCAGACTCTTCGCTGCCTTCGAGATTCGCTCCTGTTGGCAGCGATAGATGTGGGATAGTATAGATATATTTATCCACAATACCATGTCCCAATTCAGGTGGTCCCTGTGGCTCTTCGTGACCGTGGTAAATGTTCACACACCGTCTTCTACTTAAGCTTTCACTGATCTCTATTCATGGAAAAAGTGCTTTGAACTCCTTAGCAGATGCATTGATCATAGTGGTACCGCGCACGCGTTTTGCATTCGCGCTTTCAAACAAACATTTCTTAAACAAACAAAAATTATCCCTTAGAAGTCATTCACTAGACGTACTTCCCTGAGTTAAAGCTAGTCTCTGGCCTTATATCAGCTGCTCTTTCATACATTCTTAATATGATGCCAACGAAATGCCGTGCGAGTGGCATATTTATAAAACAGCTAACTATCGCCATGACGACTTCGGTTTATAAGAGGAAAGTGCGTACGGAGAAAAAGAAAGTTTATATTAATTTGGCTCGAGTCAGCATGATGTATTTCTAAGCGAGCTACGTCAGTACGGCGTAGGCTGTATATATTGCTTTGGACCTCGTTACAGATCGTTTACAAGACCGAACAAACATTCCCCTTCAACATTATTTAGCGTAATACGAAGGACTTTGCAGGACATCATTTCGGACTCTTTGCCATTTCTTAGTTATATAAAATCATGCGATTCTGGCACCGACTTCCCCTGAAATAATTGTCTAAGCGAATGACGGGAATGTCCTTTTTTTTTCATCACTAGGCCTAAATACTCGCAAAATAAACGTTGTCATGCATGCTTAAACTTACAGTTGAACATCACGAAAATTTCACTCATCACACAATTGAGCAAATGACAAAGCAAGGCTCACATACAAAGGATAGCACATAAAACGAAAAAAGAATAGCACGCTTTCTAATTATTTAAGCAAACTTTGGCTTGTAATCTACAAAGTCATCACATTACAGAACTTTCTCGCGCCCGTCAGGTGAGTGAAAACAACTATGCAATCTGCCCGATGTGCCATAAAATAACTACTTAACATTCTTTTCTCTTTTTTTCTTTTTATTCAGAACTTTTACGAAACATTGCTAAGGCGTGCTACGGAGGTACACAGAAGTTGCAAAAAGAGAAAGGCACATTATGCCAACCTCAAAGTCCTGAAAAGAAAGTACTCTGCTATGAAGAAAATTGTCAAAAAGATTTAGGCTGCTCCTGTCCCATATTTATGCAAACTAGCATGCAAGCAGTGAATCAGATTTGTTGTTTAACGTTATTCAAAATGAAGTAAATCGATCATCTCGGTGTAGAAATATGAAAAGGCCTCATGCTGGGTGCGATAATAAAGCGAGCACAAATGGGTGCACAAGAACGAGCAAATTATGGGCAAAATATACTGTCCAACCAAGCAATTTCGACCACAAAAAAGAAAGGTGAAATTGATTTCGAGATATTGTCACGTGGTAGTGACGCCAAAGAACACAGTAGCAGTACTGTGAAAGACAAAACTAGCTTTTATTGGGCGAACCTGTGCCCACAAAACAGGCTACACTTAAAGCACAACGATAGCGGCGAACACAGTCGGCGATCGTCGAAAATCTGATCAGCGGGTCAAGCGCGTCGGCTTTTATACAACAGTCGTCGAATGTTCCAGACTAATCATTCGGACCCGCGTGCCTTCCACAAAGTCCTACACCATTCGCGTCACGCGATGAAATCAGATAACACAAGGTTCGGCGACAACAGACAGCCGGGTAGAAGTATCGATAACTTTCCAGAAACGTCGGATACATGCAGGCGCGTCCCTCGCTGTGCGATTACAGTTGTTAAGCGGCGAAACGTGGTCGCCCGATAAAGATAAGTACACGTGTCAATATTTTCATTCGGGGATATTTTTAGGAAAGAACGTGACATTCGAACTCAAATAAAGTTGTTGTTTTTTTAGTGTAAGTTACCAACACTCCGGCTCTAACTAGTTCTGATGTATGTGATACTGAAGGAACGAAGTTTGGACGATGAGCTATTTTTTAGTACCTTTGTTCTTACATTTAAGGTGTGGCAAGCTATTAAGTATTTCACTGTTGTTCTGGACAATTACTTTAAGATTGCATGGGCTGCGTGCGATCTCCAATATAAGTGGCAATGTGCTATGTAATGAAAAATGTAGCACTCTAGGTGGAGGAACCACCGTCTGGACGCTGTATACTTTGTCTCCAGTAACTCTCTTGAAATATCTCTAGAAGAAATGAGCTGAATTAACACAGAAATCTGGGCTAGTGGATAACTGAACATTTTCCTAGCGGTCCTTAGTCCTGGTTGCGCTACCCACCGCTAGGAATAGGTCTCTAGAAGAGCAGCGTAAATCAACACAATTGGAAAACGGAACAAATGCGTGTTTGCCTTCACAGTAGAGGACGCGTAAACAGCTCTCGAAACAAAAGCGAGGTATTGGGAGATGGCGTGGTAATTCGGCCGTCAGCACATTTATGCGCGATAGAGAATCGTGCACACAGTGCGACATTTGTAGTCATTCCTGTGAATCGGAAGGTTATGTTAGCACAAATAAGACTTTTCGCCACTAACGCTGCATTGCAAAATCGAAGTGTTTGGCCCATGCGGGCGTGTAAATCACTATAAACTCTAAAAAGGAAAAAATTTATTGGGTGAACTTGTGCCTTCTGAGAAAAGTATAACTGGGGGAGTGGCTGCTGTCATACTAACAGCTATGTCACATTCGTCACATCCAACGATCACGCTAACAATAAGTCATGCTTTAAGTGCGTCATTGTGCTTTCTATACAAGGCGGCAGTCACAGCGACAATTCGGGAATATACGACTCGCATCAAGTACATCTAATCATGACAGGCTGATCGCAATAAGAGGTCAATGCCGTTAGAGTGTTTCGGGTGAGAACTAAATCAAAGCGTTGATTTAATTGAAAAAAGCATGGTAACATTGATGGCGCGGTTAAAGCTAAGCGTCATCAAGTGTAAATGGAAAGTGTATATGACAATATGAGGGGATAACATCCATATATCTGCTCCGTATTTAGAATGAAGTAACTGCACAATGCCTATATTAATAGCGAAAGTTTACAAAATATTTATTTCCTCGATAGTATAATTACGATGCGCATTCAGTACTTCCAGCACCGCTGAGTACCAACCGCAAAATGACACCTACTGTTAGCAAGGTTGCGGGCTAGCTGGAGAGATCTTGCTCTGGTCAACTTACGTTTTCGCAAACTGGGGTAATCACCGGTGGCAAGCGGCACAACCGTAACGAAAGTTTAAGTATTTAAAATATAATTTTATAAATATTGGGTGAAATTAAACAATCTTAGCAATATCTTACAAGCAACTGAGAAAGGCGTCAGTACAAGGATCAAAACTTAGCCTTGTGGCCAGCATGAGCCATGCACAGCGTGTTGGATTTCAAAGCCCGGCTTGTATCAATCCGTATTTAGCTGCTGCAGAAATGAATAAATCTGAGGGCACCTAAGTACTTCTTATGAGTCGTGAATGCGAAAGCATTAGCGCCCGATTGAATGCCGCTGAGCGGTACTTCGAGTTATGAACTCCTTGCGGGCAAGTGAGCGTGTTGAGGCGATTGGCTAAGTTTAGCACTGTGGGTGATACACTGGGCTTCTCAGCGTGGAGTCGTAGGTTCGCAACTCGCTACCGCGAATGTTTCAGAGCGCATCTCTTAAGTTACGGCCACACTAGCGACAAAAACGCGCACGACACGCCGCACGCGGCAAGCGCCCACGCGGCAGACGCGCGAGTGCAAGTCCGCAGTCGCGTTTTGCGGCACGCGGCAACAGCACTTGGAGTCCCGCGTTGTCTCATTCCATTCGATAGTTCTTGTGACAACGCGTTCTCCGTTCTGCCGAATGCGTGTTCCATCCAGGGCCATTTTGAGCCAGCGGTCACGGAAGTTCTTAAATTGCCCGCTGCCTGCTCGCCTGCATGGTATGTACAAACACAATGACATGCTCGCACATGTTCCCGCAACATTCAAAAAATTTCACCAATTACTCACCTGTCATGCCAAACTGCTGTCCAATATTGTGCCAGCGGTTGGTGCGCAGCTCCTTGTCCTTTCAATCGACGTTCGATTTGTCATAGAGGCATGCATATCCGCGAACGGTTTCCAAAAACGCCTCAATTGCGAGTCGACTTCTTCGTCGACGTCTCGGTGGCGGTGTGGGAAGGCTTAACAAAAACAGCCCCCTTGACTGGAAATGGCCTCTGAGATTTTACAGCGTGCGTGTCACTGTTCAATCTCAGAGCCCATAGATTATGGTTTTTTGCTTATGCGACAGGTTGCGCCACAACAGCGCGGCTCGCTTCTTATTCGTGCTCGTTTTGCAGCTGCCGCAAAAGAATAGGTCTCGCAGCCATTCGCGCGTCTGCCGCGCGTTGCTGCCGCTTTTCATGAATCTTGCTGCGTGCGACAGCACTGCTCGCCGCGCACGGTGTGTCGCGCGCGTTTTTTTCGCTAGTGTGGACGTACCCTTAGGCGCCCGCTCCTGCGTTTAGCGTCAGCGTTGGCGTAAGCGAGCGAACGAGCACAGCGAAGGACGAAAGAGCGAACGCGGAGCGCAGCGGGGGATGAAAGACGGCGAGAGCGAAGAAAGCGCGAGTAGGAGAGCGGAGGAAGAGGGTGCAGCGGACGCACGAGGAGAAAAACGGAAAAGGAGAGTATGGCGAAAGGGTGAGGAGGAACGCGGAGTGTCGCACGAGACGCGCTTCACGGCGGCGACCAGGCGCGCGGCGAGCGCATCCGCCGATACCATAAATGAAAACAAAGCACTGGCGTGTGCTTCAGACTCACTGCGCATGCGCTACTTTGTCTGCGTCGCCACCGCTATAGAATGTGCTCCATGCTAATCACGCGTTCCCGTGTTCGCGCTTTCTTTCTGAACAATGAGCGACGCAGCTGGCAAAAATGCTTCGTCTACCGTGGCTGCTAAACGAGCTACCTGAGCACAGGCTCAGCGCCGCCGCTGAGAGGACCCTGTTGTTCAGAACCAAATTCTTTTGCCACCTAGATCATGAACTTCAAACACCTAAACAGCTTCCCTCAAAATTGCGTTAGGGAGTATCGCAATCGTCGAACTTCTTTTCTTTTCGAATTTATTCTGTTTATTATACAATAATTTCTTTATAGCGATTATGGGGGGGGGGGGGGAGTTACAACGCAGGTTAGAGATTGCGCGGACAAGGAGGAGATTAGTAAAATCTTGATGAGGGCTAGTTGGTTCATACTTAGAACTGGGGTTAAACAGCGCGAAAAAGACGCGGACACAAGGAAACAAATACCACAGACAAGCGCTGACTGGCAACTGGAAGTTTATTTGAAATTCACCGGACATTTATACCTTTTTTCAGCATAGGCATGCGCACATCAGTCGCAAAAACATACTGAAGCGATATGTGATCACTTCAGTATGCGAAGCCATTTTGCTGAAATAGAAAAGAAGTTCCGAAACTTCCCAAAAAGAAAAGAAAGACAAAAGACAAGCGCACGTGGTGCCATACCTACACAAGTTGTCACACAATCTGAAGAAAGTTTCCAATACACATAATATTCATTTGGTTTTCAGTGCCCCGTGTAAGTTGTCCTCGATATGTAATCGCATGAACCAGCGTGACAGACACCTGTGCGCCACAAATCATAAAACTCGTTTCACTGAGTGCAGGCGCAACGTTATCTATCAGATACCGCTCAGCTGTGCAAAATCTTATATAGGTCAAACGGGACAGAGCTTCAATGAAAGAGCTCGTCAGCACTGCAGTAACCTAAACAATGGCTATGGGAGTCATTTAGCCGGACACTAACAAGTGTCACAGCACCCCCATATTTGAAAAGACAAAATTCACAGGAAAAGGAAAGTGTAAGAGGGAAAGGGAAATAGTAGAGGCCTTTCAAATTAGAAAGGAAGGAGATAAATGTGTAAGCACTCCCTCTCTTGCCTTGTCGGGAAAAGAAATCACATTTTTGGAAGAAAGATTGTAGTGTTGTTGATTAGCAGATGTTCTTGTGACTGATGTGCGCATGCCTATGCTGAAAATAGGTATAAATGTCCGGTGAACTTCAAATACACTTCGAGTTGGCAGTCAGCGCTTGTCTGTGGTATTTTTTTCCTTTTGTCCTCGTCTTTTTCGCGCTGTTTAACCTCAGTTCTAAGGAGGAGATGGAGAAGGAAGGAAGGAAACGGAAAGGTAGGGAGACCAACCAGACGCACATCCTGTATGCTACCTTACACAGGGGAAGAGGTTTAAGGGAAGAAAAGAAAGGAGAGGGAGGGAAGAAGGTATCATCGGTCAATAACTCGCGGATAACACAGACTTACGTTAGCGAAGCTGACATGGCGTCGTGGCGATGGCCTCTGCCCTCACTATGCTCTGTCGATGCGTCCACGTGACGTGGCGTCGCAGTCAGCAGGAATTTAGGTGCCGTTTCGCTGCCACAGAAGCCGGCTTTATCGCTCAACGGGCCATTTGATGCTTTCGTCTCAAAAAGAAAAGAGACATTCATTCCCTGTCGGACAGGGTCATCTTGCTCATGTGGTAAAACCTTCAGCTAAACTGATGACCCCTTTAAACGCTCAAGCTAGGCATCGCTGCGCTGCGAAGGGTGTACGCGGGGGATTCAACCAGTGAATATCTGAACATAACGTCACTGCTATGAAGGTGAAGTGATGTATAGGCTCTGTGACCCAATGAACAGTAGCATCATGTTTACCACCATTAGGCATGAATGCAATTAACTGATACGAACGCAGATACTTCAGTATAGAGGCAGCTTGTGTAATTTCAATATGCGGTGTATAACGGGCGTCAATAATGCGCATGCGGTAAACTGAGAACCATTGCACTAGCCGATAATTGACATAATGCGGGCGACGGCCTTGAAGACGACAAAAAAAAAAAACAAATCTAAACGAATCAGACAAAGAAAGAATCGCAGTTCTGCACGAACGGCAGAACACTAATTGCGATGCCAAAATATTAGGCAACATTACGCAGTAATGTTAGCAGTCTTATCAGTTCAATAAATTGCTGTAAACATTCGTTTATCAACTAAAATAACAAGCACATTGCCCCGCATGCACAGGCAAGCAGAAGCACATCTCACACGTGACCGTGGATACTCGCCGTCAGAACACTGGCGGGATGAAGAACGGCAGCTGCGGCGGGCAAGTTCCCCTTCGTGATGCTCTAGCTTAAACGCGGACTAGGCGGGCGAGAACAAAGCGCACACGAAGCCATCAGCTCTATCGGGTCGCTTAGCCATCTAACCCACAGCAGATTACCTCCCGCAAAGAATTAACATGGCAAGCTGGGCCAGAGGTAGATTTCACGCAACTATTCTTTCCTAAAACCGTTTCTGGTTAAAAATAAATAAATTATGGAGTTTTACATGCCAGAACCACAATCTGATTATTAGGTACGCCGTAGTGGGGAACTCCGGAAATGTGGACCACCTGGTCTTCTTTAACGCGCACCTAAATATAAGTACTAATCTAATCTAAGCCGGAACATCTCCCCCATAGGGTGCGCTCAGCCACCTCAGCCTAAAGCCCCTCAATTTTCCGAAACTTGCGCCATTAGATCTTTACGCCAGCCCGCCATCCCCGGCGTTTCCTCCTCCAAGCCTAGCGTCGCCCTCGCCTCCTCCTCTCCCACATTGGCCAATCCGGGTCACGTGGAAGTACGCGTCGCACTTTCGTATATTTTTGCTCTCCAGCGCGCTCCGACCGCCATTGCTGGCCCAGTGCGATGAAAGTACCTCAGCTGGAGTATAAGAGGAGAGGCGCACTTACATTCCCCTCTCCCTCTTAGCGCAAGCACATCTGCCCGCTTCCCTTTTGTGCGCCTGAGAAAACGGCGCTCACCCTCCCCACCTAGCTCACGCGCGCGAGAAGGCGCCGCCGCGAATACTCTCGCGAACTTTGCCTCACACCTGCAGCATACGGCGCGTGGTCGCGATATTATCGCTCTTGAACTTTATACGGAACATCACGGTAACGCCGCCAGCGATGACGATGACGACGGCGGAAATTCGCCTGGAGTGTACAATAATTGTTTCTTTGCGAGGCTGTCGATCATTCCGGTTAGACTATTCTCGGTGCTTCGAAGTGAAGCTTCGCGTTCCACCCTGTTCTTTCGCTTTGCCAGCAGGCGATAATTGTGCTTCATTATCCAGCTAATCAATGTTTTCATTTCGTGTGCGCGCGCGTGTGTGTGTCTGTGTGAATGTGTGTATGTATGTGTGTGTGTGTGGTTTAATATTTCTATTCAAAATACGCTACATGGAAACAACAGTCCCCACTGGTTCGTGAACTACCATTAAAATAAGTGCCCGTATTACCAAAGGAATATTACCAATCGTGATAACCAGCATAATATGCCGTGGTCGCCTAACACTGGCATCACGCTGTTACGAACGAAGGCTCTTGTGAACTCGGGCTTTACGGATACATTCAAAAGTCTTTACATTCGTAGAAATTTCCTGTCGTCGAACGGCTGCCTTAGAAAACTGTGCACTCGCTACCTCGATTGACTGGTGTCACCTATCGCTTATCGTCCTAGAGCGAGCATATCGTGGATACTGGACTACAGCTTATATTCACCAAGCTTTCCGTTTGTTAGAATTCTTTATCATTTGCCGCTGCTTATTTGAGGCGCTGTACTGCGCGAACGCCTTCGTGAACACGGGCCCATGTTCGTTGCTTGCTACAGCGATTCCCTCACGTCTTCCACGCGTACGCACCAGACAAAGCTACCCGGCTGGTGGGTAAAACACTGCAGGATCTCTCAACAAATGAGCTAAACTGAGAACTACGCATGTCGCTTGTCTGGAACAAAGCAAAAGTAATAATAATGATGTGTTACCAAATTAGTGTAATTTGATTCTCCGCTGCGTTGGCATCGAGCACAGCGACGCGCATTTCCGCCATGCGTATATGTACAACCTTGGCCTTTGTTCGGGCGTGGCTGTTCCCGGCACGGCCCGGCGGCGCAGGGTTGGCACGACGTGAGTTACCACGGCTCGGACCAGATCCCGACGCCCAACATCGACGTGCTCGCCATGGACGGCGTTGTGCTGGCCAATAACTACGTCCAGCCCCTCTGCACTCCGTCTCGGGCGGCGCTGCTCACGGGCTACTACCCCATACACACCGGTGAGACCATTAGAGCCTCTATACGAACAGAGTAGCTCTAACTATCTGTTTAGAGAGAGCCTTTGCTACATCACTGTATACCTGTTTTGCCTTACTATATTACGTCTACGCTCAAATAATACTCTCCAAGATGAAAATACGCATAGGTGTATAGGTTGCGCCTTTGTTCTATGCACTCGGTGCATATCCTACGCTTACAGCATATGCGGCGTGATAACATTTAAGTTTCACGGAATTCTTTAATATCGCATGTTGTAGGATGACATAATTCCAGTTCTTGCGCTAAGTTATTCATAGCGGCCGACATTAGGTGCACGAGCAATTGAAACCCATCGTCAATTTGAAAAAATTCCCTAAATAACTTCTTCATTGCGGCACACATTGCAGTATAAAACTGGTAGCCGGTGTGTTTGCAAGGCATAGTGGAAATGCCTTTCAAATACACCGACTACAATATATATATATATATATATATATATATATATATATATATATATATATATATATATATATATATATATATATATATATACTTTGACAAAGGCTGGTCCACCAGCCGGAACGACAGTCAAATATACTGTGCTTCTTTGCTTCTTGAACGTACGTCATACTCTTCTTCTTCATTATATATATATATATATATATATATATATATATATATATATATATATATATATATATATACAGTGTATTCCGTGAACACGTTCATGGGTTGGTCTACTCGAAGCGGTGCACACTACTTGCATAAGAATTGAAATGACCGATCGACTAATTAACAAAAAGTCGCTCATTAACTTCACCGCTAATTACTGTATCCCCATTTTGCAATTCACAATTTATAGTTTGCAAGGCGGATCCACTTGGAACGAATTCTCAGGATTACACCAGTTCCGATATATCAATTCCCGAACTTATCAGAAGAATGCATTGGCGTTTGAGTTACTTTTGTGCTAGAATGCATAAAACGACATTTTGTTAAGACAATAACTGGAAGGCCAACGCATTTATCCGCAAACTTCCGGAATTAATACATAATTAATGCTAAAATTAATAGCCGTAATATTTTGTCATTGCTATTAATGCGTTGCCTTTCGGGTGAAACTGCGACTTTTTTTAAAAACCCAATATCTATTCTTTCGTGACGCTGGACACATTCGTATCGGAAGTGGCCGGTGAAGGAAAAAAAAAATCTTACGAACTAGAAACTTCATATATAAATTTGACCCGAATGGTGAAATTCACAAAGCTTTTCTTTCGCAGGTGCTGTTCGCAATTACTCGATAAACTGGGGTAATATTATGTCGAACATGACTATCGGCTGGAATCTGCTCCTTTGTGAACAGTTTTATGTCGGAAGAAGGATTTTTTCCCTTTGTGAACGCTGTGCCAGAGGTCGATTTCACGAAGCTATTCTTTCCTAAAAGCGGTTTTGGTTAAAAATAAATAAATTAGGGAGTTTAACGTGCCAAAACCACGATCTGATTATGAGGCACACCGCAGTAGCGTAGCCAGAAATTTCGTTTGGAGGGGCTCACATTGCAGCTCGGCCTCCTCCTTAAGAGGAAGCTTTAGCTCGGGTGCCCCTATCTAAATACATGTAGAAGGAGAATTCGTTTTTCTCGGCAACCACTGCACCAAATTTGACGAGGTTTGTTCCAATCAAAAGAAAAACTTAAATTCTACTTACCTTTTGTATCGAATTTTTCATTTAGGTTGTCAATTCTTTATTAAATATTTTAAAAACATCGCAAATTTTCAGAAAACGGAAGTATCAAGTTTAAAGCTCTGTAGCTCAACAATAAAATGTAATGTCACAATTCTGTGAATTGCATCTGATAGTACATCTACAGCGGACAAAATTGATATGTTCCACATGAATTTCAAAAAAATTTAGTATTATGGAAATACGGCTTTTGCAGAACCCTTGTACACAACGTAACCAATTCACAATATGTGTCCGCTTTGATTGTTATAATAGATGCCGTTTACTGAACCGTGATATCTGTTCTTGATGCAGAGCTATTAGTTTTTAAACGTCGTGCTTCTATTTTTCAGAACTTACCCATTTTTCAAAATATTTAAACAAAATTCAGGCCCTAAATCGAAATTCCGCTTCCAACAGACACTATAATTTAACTTTCTCTCTCAAATGCAACAAAGTTCAATAAAAACAATCCAGGGGTTATCTCAGAACAGCGTTCCTGCGTTTACATGTACTTGAATAGGCCACCTCGGAGTTGGGCCCGAGCTAAAGCTTCCTCTTAAACAATTTGTCGAGGGATCAAATACGTGAATAATAACTGCATTGCCATTGCCAACGATGCTGCAAATGAATTCTTGAACGCTACGCACTGTCAAAACAAGTAAAATATGTATCTTTTCATAAAAGAATATACTCGTATGTGCCAAAAATTGTGCCCAAAATACCTGATATCAGTTCTTCCATGTTTTTTGTCTATTTAATAATTAAAGTAAATATCACACGATCTTTAGAGCTATAGCAGTTCGAAACCAGCAAAGCAGTGCATGCCGCTGATATGAAAAATGTAAAGGCCGAGAAATGGACAAGTTCAGGACAAATAAGTTAATGAAACTTTGTCATTCAAGAACCTTGTGCACATTCTTGTACATATGCAACGGCCAGTGAGAAATCGCAATGACGCTATCATTTGTTCGAATGTATTACGCAGGAGCAGCTGTCACCGGTCGTGTATCGTGAGTGATTGCACCGAAATTATAGTCGCAACAGAGAGCACGTATAAAAAGCAGGAGTTCTGCAAAATATACGAGCGCGAGTAAAATGAAAGTGAGCCAATGCAAGTATATTACAAACGGGGTACTTTATTTAAAAGTAGTCTCCATGAGCACTTAGACATTTGTCCAACTGACTGACTAGTCGTGTGATTCCGTCGTCTTATAAAACTCCTTAAGTTGCTGCTTCAAAAGCCTGCAACTGACTCTTTCATGTCATCGTCCGACACAAATCTGGTTCCCTTGAGCTGTTTCTTTCAGTTGCCCCAAAATGTGGAAGTCGCAAGGCGACAGGTCTGAGCTGTATGGCGGATGTTGCAGCGTTTCCCACTTGAACTTTGCCAGTTTTGTATTAACCACATCAGCGACGTAGGGACGTGCATTGTCGTGGAACAAGATGACCCCATTCGTCAATTTTCCACGTCGTTTGTTCTTGATTGCGACACGCAGCCGAACCGGCGTTTCACAATATCGGACATACTCGATAGTATCTCAAGATTTAGCAAATTCTATCAGTAATGGCCCCTGACGAGCGAAGTCAAAGAAAAGAAGTCAACAACACCCTTCCGTCGGAAATTACGGCCTTTGCTTTCTTTGGGGGTGGTGAATTCTAATGTTCCCACCGTAAGCTTTGCCGTCGTGTTTCACGCTCATATAGTAGCGGCATCATGGTTCGCCCCGATCACAATTGCAGACAAGAAGTCGTCACCCACATTGCGATACCGGATCATATGAGCCAAGGTAGCGCCGAACTTCTCCGTCTTCTGCCGGTGGTTCAAAATCTTGGACATCCATTGCGCGCACAAGAGCCGATAACCGAGCTGTTCATGCATTATTCTGTGAATTGAACCGTCACTGATGTCCACACGCTCTGGCAGTTAATCGATGCTTATCCTCCGTTCTTGTCTCATCAGCTCATAAACCTTTGCAATTTTGGTGGGGGTGATTTCACGATGGCTTTGGCCCGATCTTGGATCGTCTTTGTAACTTTCACGTCCTTCTTTGAACCATTTGCTCCAGCGCTTCACAGTGGCCAATGAAATGCAATGTTCAACGTAGACGGCAGCGTTACGGCGACTAATTTCTTTTTGGGAAACGCCTTCAGCTGTCAAAAACCTCACGGCACCTCGCTGCTCAACTTCTGGAGCGTCCATTACGTCGCGCAATTATGTTCAACACAGTGTATGAGAGCATTAAAGAACATTTATCCTCATACCTGCGAGTCACTTTTGTAAATGAGAGATGCCTCTGTGCTACGCGCATGCCTCGCAGATAATGAACCGAACCATTATTGCGCGGGGTGGGTAGGCTCAATTTCATTTGACTCGCCCTCGTACATTAGAAATGCGAAGATGCAATGTAATATACAATGGAATATATAAATGCGAAGATACAGCTTGATGAAGGGCAAAAAAATGTCACTGGAAACAAAGTTCACGGCACGTATGCACCCAACCTCGCAACAAGATATTGAACTATACGTATAAGTCTCCAATAAATCTACGTATCTAAGAAAACGTCAATGTGTATAACGCGTCAAACAAGGCAAATAAACATGTTGCGCAATCACAGATTCAGAGAGCACAGAACCCTAAGGGACCACCCCCCTCCCTACACTCCCCCCGATGTATCGCGCGCCACGGAAGGCGGCGTGCTTGCTCCCCGCTTTTCTCCTTTGCGCACACAAGACTTCACCATCGTCGCCTCACCCATTCCACTCCCTCCCTACGCTTTCACTCGCACATACAGCATGCGGCGCGCGGTCACGATGTTCAAGTGACGATGTTATCGCCTTTGGACTTTATACGGAACATGAGGGCGACGGCGACGGCAGGAATGCGCCTGGAGTGTCCATATAATTGCTATAGCAATAACATAATAAGAGTATCCGGCAACTGAAGCGTCCCGTGGCTAATTACTTTTCGCAAAAGAAGTAACAAAATCGAACTTTCACCATGCCACAATTCGCTGCGCCGCAACAATGTATTTTTTCCCCCTTTTGTGGGGCGGGGGCTCCGAAATAATAAAAAAACGCAAAGGAAAGTATGTTAGCCACAATCGAATGCCTACTTTGGGCACCTAATGTGGCTACCGAAGGAATATCGAAGAAAACGTGAGACACTTGGTCCACCGAGAACCATATGCATACTGCTCGGTGTCCTACACCGGCGAGACAAGACTTTCCCCAGAGGTTGCGCTCAAGCGAATGCGGTGCAATCCGTCGAGTGCCGACAGTGATGTCGGTGAGCGACCATTGTTTCCTTTTCTCGTCTGCTAGCCAGAAAGCGTCCAAAACTCTGTCAGGCGAAAATCCACTCGGCCAGGAAAAACAGAACGCGCACCGAAGCGCGCTGCGTGGTGGTCGTGGCAACACGAGAAAAACGCATGCGCTCTGGCTGACTCTGGCAGCCCGCGGGTAGGGTAGCGAGAACAAACGAATTGAAGAGGCTCAATATGTCCTCGCTAATAAAAGTCAAAGTCGAAAAAATAAATAAGAACGAAGTTACCTTGGCTGGCTTTAGTGTCTTGGCATGGATGCTTTGGCCTATAGGTGAAAAAAAAAATTGATATTTTTTTATGTGACATGACGGCACAAATGTACCACCACAACGCTTCGTCTCATCAGTCCTCGCTGCTTGCTTTGTCAACCTGTCTGATAGTGTATTGGTTTGGCTTGACTCGTTGTATGTTCCGATGTAAGACTTTAAGAAGGTCAATGCACCTTTGGCGTCAAATATTTATAATAACATTAAACCCACAAAGTTCCGCAATTGAAAATCTGAAGCACAACTTTGGAAATGTCAATGCACCTTTCGCATGAAAAGTTGATGAGAACTTTATACCCATAAAGTTTCGGAATTGACATCCATGCGCTCCGTAGATTCCGCAGCCTCCGCGAAATACCGCGACGAGCCCGTTCGCCATCAAAACGCCTTTAAAACTTTGTGCTCGGATGGGGCTGCTTGCGTTATGTGACTCCCGGGGCATGGGCGTTGCCGCTAAATCCAGCCCGAGTTCGCAATGTTCGCGGTGAAATGGCTTTTCGAGCGGGAAAAAGACATTCTAGACAAAATCCGGAATGGTTTAAGGCGCCGGCGGTTGCTTTGGTCGGCGGTGCATGGACAGCACGAAAATATTTCAGTGGGGGGGGAGGGGGGCTGAAGCATATTTTCCCTGTCGTTTAGCACTATGAAAATTTTTTCTTCATAACGCGTGCTCGTAGAATTTGCATCGCTCTCGGGTGATGTTGGCATTTGTCTTTTGGGCCATAATTTTCAAAACAACGCGTTTATATGAAATAATATTTGTTGAACTTAGCAAACTTTTTGCAACGTTGTCCACTTTTCACGGCCGCGTTTGAATTGTAAGCAAGATTCATGCCTCTTTGCAGAATCAGAAATTATGTCAACGGCGTCTTTTTAATTTATAAAAAGGAATGTACGCAAGGCGGCGCCTTGAAGTTTCCTAACGCGGTGCGAGTAAACAGCGAACTGAACAAGAGATTGCAGCGCCGGCCCTTGCGTCGTGTAAGCGGATACCTCTGGCACGCGCAAGGTGATATTCGGCCGTTTCTCAGCCATTCGAGTCGGGCTGAGTCACTTGCGTTTCGCGAGAGAGGGATAACGTGGCGTAGAACGTGCGCTCATCACCATTGGTAGGTCGCGTGTGTTGACTCAAAGTAGAAAACAAGCGCGTTGTCGTCAACGTACGATGACTCATTCCGTTTTCCGAGTACAGGCATCCTAGCTAATGAAGCAGACGACGGCTTGTACACAGCATACGACGGAAGCGAGAAGCGTTTTCGACGGAGTAATCGTAGGCTTTGAGCTAGCTGCTTTATTTTTTACTGAGGAGAAAAACCGTTTTGCTTTACCAAGAACGTTAGGTTCGGTGCCTTCATTTAAGTTTCTTAGACAAAACGTCAAGTTTGCGTCACGTTACGAAAGCAAAACGGGGCCATCAGCGCCATTTCGAACGCGTCGCGTCTACGTCACGCCTCGAAGAAAATGGCGGAATGTCCAGATTCGAACCCTAAAGCAGTGTCTGTTCCAATCATGGAGGAAGAAAAAAGATAGGAGGGAGCATGCACCACAACGCCATTGAAGCCAAATCTGGTGGCTCCCCACGTGATTGCACGTAAAAGTGCACGGTTTGTTGTAGTGTTCCCGCCAAAGAGGTTAAAAAAAAACTGTTGGAGTGGAAACTATGTCCCGCACAGGAAGGGCACGATGTTAGAGTCTAGACCAGGTGAAGTGTGGCTTCACCGCAAGAATCAGGAAACGACGACGAAGCCGGTGACGGTGAAAAAAAAAAGTAGAAAAGTTTGCATTCACTTCATTGGTACATGGATGTTATTGAATATTTATCTTTCTTCGAAGGGCTAGAGAAAAAGAAGCCAACTGCACAGCATGCGAGAGCGCAGGCGCACGTAGAAGATGACAAGGTAGAAGAAAAGACAGCGTCCATCATGGATTGCATTCGATCTAATTACTGTAAATAATGTAAATACAGTTGTTTCACCATAGGCCGTGACAATTTATTCTATAGATGTGACTCTCATCTGAGTCTCGAGCGATTAAGATTAACACGGAGGCCAGCACGGCCTTAAATAATCCCTGGCGCTCCTGAGGTTGCCGACGACTTCTTCGGGAGCCTATGGAAGTATTAGTGCTTTCGACGTCTATCCTTTTGTGTCAGCTCGGGGAGAAATGGGTGATGCCGTCTTGAGCTCTGGTTTGTGTTTCTTCGTCCGTCCTTTTGCGTCAGCTCGAGGGGAACGGGTGACGCCGTCTCGGAGAAGAGGGCGATTATGTTGACATGGGGATGCCCGTTTGAACCCTTCTCACACTTGACAGGTCGAGGTCCAGTTTTACCGTAACAGCCTTTTCTGGGACGCGGAAAATCATCTTGTCGTCTATCACATTTGACAGGTCGATCATAACAGCACGTCCGCCGCCACAGGAGGTTTCGAAGAGGCTGCAGTATCCAAGCGCCTCGAAGAGACCGGTAGACCTCGTGCCCCTTTCTTAGTTTCGCCCATCGTTCCAAGACCTGCCTGGTGACACCTTCTGGAAATGAACCACGCCAAGCCCAAGGCACAACAAGCAGAGAGCACCTAACTAACCACGAGGACTGCCAAGTTCACACGTTCTTCACATAAAACCCTATCAGAATCGCACCTGCAGGCCTCGTTTGAGATTTCTGAAAACTTAACAACGGAGAAAACCAGACTGCAGTGCGTATTTCAACCAGCCTAATGACTAATGTTTTTGTGTTTCCTTTTTCGAGAAAGCCACGGTCGTTGAGAGTCAGAGAACGTGCTGAAACCCGGCAATAATAGCGTTAATCATGAATTCAAAACGCACAAACAAGACGCCTTCGAAGAAAAGGAAAGAACGAGAAGGGGCCCTTTACAACTAACAAGAAACTTACGGATGCGTCTAATTCGACAATTATTACCTCTTAATGCGCACACGATTGGATCGCTGTCTGAAGGCCTTCGGGCCTCGCCGAAGGCAACAAAGGGCGCTAGGCATAGGCCGCCCTCTGTCGTCGCCTGCCACTTTGTGTGCCCCCGGCTTGCTTTTTCGTCCCTTAAAAGCAGGCCGCAGACGCGGGAAGAATTGCCAGCCTTTTTTTTTCCCTCCTCTCGTGGCGGATTCTTCTGCAGGGACACTCTGGCTGGCTCTGTTCGTACACGCATATCTCAGCCTGGTTGAACCTTTCAGCCGCACCCTACTCACAGAGGCGCGTTCTGATTTGTTGACACCTCCTTTTTCTCACCCGCCCCAACGAGACTTTTGAAGGTCTGCGTGATGGCCTGTTCTCTTGTCTTACGGACTGCGGTGCGGTGACTTTCTTGATTTCGCGCTGTTTAACCAATTTTCGCTATGCCAGGCGGTCGCCTAATGCGCCTCTGAAATTCCCGAGCTTCAGGTTCCCGCCCTGCTGGACCGCCCTGGCATTCTCCTCTCCTTTTGACGATTCTGGAAAGTCATCCAGGTGCGGAGGTACGAGGGAGTTTTCAGCGCCTCCTTGAATCTTTTGGGGCTGTTTAAACTGGCCTTGTCTCCGCAAGGAACGTCCTCCGGGATAGTCCTTGTTTCTACTTTCGCGGCGTAATTGCTCTCTTCTTCCGCCGCGATTCCTTCTTGAACAACCTTCAGTAGATCTAAAGAACTTTCCGAATGTGTCATTACCAAATTAATCTCTAATTCCTCTGCTAGTCCTTGCTGCGGTATTCTCAGTGTCCCGGATGCCTCCTCGCTAGCGCCTTTTTCACTGATTTCACTAGCTATGTTCTATGCTCACTGAGTGTTTCCGTCACTAGGTATGTGTTTAGCCTCGTTGCCATGATCTATCTCAGCCGCGATATCTCGAGCCTTGAAGCGCGTTAGAGTTTGGGCCGTATGGTCGCCAAAACTCGGGCCTTTTTCTTCAACATCATTTCCATGTAAATTTTAAATAAGTAGGGATAGTGCTTCGACAGATTTGGCGATACTGTTGCTTCAGTTAGCAATAGTCCAAACGGCCCTTCAATCATCACTGGCTACGGGCGGGCAACCACTATTCTTCTCGACTACCTGCCGGATCCACGCATCTTCCCCGGTAAGATCCTCAGGTTTCACAAACGCAGGGTGGACAATGTTCATTGTCGCAGCTCAGTCCCTAAATACTCTACACGGCATTCCATTCAATACTAGGTCGTGGAGGTACAGTTCTAAGAGGGCCAAGTTGTCATCGCCGTCTTTCACGAAAGAAAAAACAATTCTAGGCGTCCGACAGCCGATCGCAAGGTGTCCAGGCTGCTGGCAATGGAAACAGACGACCGGTTTTCTAGCATCAAACGCTTCTTCTGTTTTTCTTTCGTCTTTTACTGCGGTGTTATTCTCTCCTGAATTATCGGGCTGCGCGTCTTTTGTCCCTCCTCCAGCTTTCTTGTGGTGAATGGGGCGCCTGTTTTCCTCTTTGCTAAATTTAGTGAACCGGCCTGATGCGCATTTTCTCGGATTCGCGACGTGCAGCGAATTCATCTGCTAGAACTGCAGCACGTTCCAAGTCCTTTTCGCCCGACCTATCTTGAATCCACAGGCGCATCTCTTCGCTCAAAGACCCATAGAACTGCTCCAGGCAGATTAACTTAACAACTTTGTCGTGACAACCGCACGCGTCTTCCTCTTTTAGCCACTCAATTAAATTGGCTTTCAGCTTGTAAGTGAAATCTTGAAAAGATTCGCCCGGTGCTCTAGCTGCCTCTCGAAAACTATGACGGAAAGCCTCCGCTGAGAGCCGGTATTTGCTTTGTAAAGCAGTTTTTACTTTCTGATAGTCATCTGCGTCGTCTGTCGTTAGCCTTGCAATTATTTCGGTTGCTTCGCCAGGAAGGACGGTCACAATCTGCTGTGGCCAACTATCGAGTGCCAATCCATTTTTCTCGTAAGTTCGTTCAATACTAACGAGAAACAATCCCGTATCATTGTTTACCATGTACGTCGGCATGAGATCCCTTATCTTCACTCCTCCTTCACCTGAACGTCTTTCATTTATTGATATGGTATTTGCCGATTGCATAGCCAGATCCCGCTGCACGTCTTGTTCTTTTAATTTTAGTTTGTGAGCTTTCTGCAATTCTTCTGCACAGCAGTCTGCTGCTCTCGTTCCTCACTTTCTGCAGCTTCCCTTTGATCAGCTTTTTGGCTTTCCTCTGCAGCTCCTTGCCTTTCTTCTACAGTTTTCTGTTCAGATTTCTAAGCTCGCTTCTCTATTTCTTCCCATGCTTCTGAAATTTCGTCCTCAGGAGCCCCGCACTTCTCGATCGCCTCAACAAGCTGCCGCTCTCTCTGACTTTTTCCGACCTCAATTCCCAGCTCTTCACATAGTAATAACAACTCCGGCTTTTTTTCCGTTTGCTTAAATCCGTAGTCAATCCCGAACGAGGACTTTCGTACTCTGCTGGCACGTGAGGAAGCTTTCCACAGCAGACTGCACGCACATAAAATAATTTGCAGCTTTAGAAAACACACGACCTAAAACTTGGCAAATTCTCAAAAAAAGTCAAGCGCTCACCACTCTGCCGAAGCCAGGACGAGGGGTGGAGTATCCCGTCGCTGCAAACCAGTTGTTACAGCATCGACCGGGTGAGGTGAGGCTTCACCGCAAGAATCAGGAAACGACCACGAAGCTGGGCATCGTGATGATAAAAAAAAATTAGAAAAGTTTGTATTCACTTTATTGGTACATGGATGTGACTCTAATCCGAGTCTCGAGCGGTTCTGATTAACACAGGGCCCAGCATGGCCTTAAATAATCCCTGGTGGTCCTGTGGTTGCCGGCGTCTTCTTCGGAAGCCTGTGGAAGTATTAGTGCTTTCATCGTCCATCCTTTTGTGTCAGCTAGTGGGGAACGGGTGACGCCGTCTCAGAGAAGAGTGCAATTATGTTGACATGGGGATGCCTGTTTGAACGCTTCTCACACTTGACAGGTCGAGGTCCATGCTTACCGTAACAGCCTTTTCTTAGACGAGGAAAATCATCCTTGTCGTGGGAACGTACGCCTAAATGTCTATCACATTTAACAGGTCGATTATAACAACGATAAAACTCTAAATAAACGATAAATATAGGGCAGAAGCGCTTTTCGCACACTTCCCATGAGTTCATGAACCTCCTTAGTTAATCATGGCTTATTTTACCAGACAGATACTTATCTATATGTATCTCTGCATTACTGGTTTTAGTGGAAAATCTGAATATCCTGGCATATTGCATTTGGGAGAAGCCATCAATTTTCAGAGGAATTTAATATTTTCGTTGGGGACAACCAGCTCTTATTTTCTAATTAACCTAGCGTTACAATAACAGGGCCAAATTCTTTATTCTGTAAGCAGACATCACCCCACAAGGCTCTATTTCGTCCCCATCGTCCAGGCCTCTTCCAGGAAAAAACACCCGGCCGGCTGACACGCGGCCGGCTTACACAGGGCGCTACCTCACCTTCCTTCACCGACGTTGATTAGCATACCTTTCTTTTCAATTCTACACCCTCGCCGCTAACACAACCTCGGTCATTAACCTCGGTAACGCAACCTCTGTCATTGCCTCACCCACCCGCCTTACTCTCTCTCCCTTTTTAGAAGAACCCTACTTATAACCGGGTGCTGCAGGTATTTGAGAACAAAGTTACGCCCAGGTGCAAACAGACCCAGATACTGGATACAGATAATTCACCATTATTTAACGTTGGTCATAGGTTGCCATGCATGCAATCAATGTCATCATTCAATGAAACCGACGAGAGCAACAATCACAGACTCCACACGCTGCCGAAATCGACCGCAGGCTGTGATGAAGTGTGTCTTCGGAACATTCACCATTGCATCAACAATAGCTCCCCTGAGAGCCTCAAGGGTGCTGTGTAGGTGCCCATTGGACTCCCTCTAAACTACGCCTCATACGAAGTAGTCCATTGGGTTGAGATCTGGGGAGCTGGGAGGCCACATGCTTGGAGTAACGTGGTCATGGAGGTTTTTAGCCATCTATTCTTGTATGGTATGGGCTGTGTGGGATGGTGCAGAGTCTTGTTGGAAAACATGCGGCCTCTCACATGCTACAGCAGCAATCCAGGGCTTCACAACCATGTTCCAGTGTAAGCAATAGCGTTAACTTTGGCACCTTGGAGAAAAAAATGCGGAGGCATCACGTCTCCTTCATTGCTCACGACACCCAGGACAATCACTGATGCTGGAAATTTTGTGCGCATAACAATTGGAACATCCTCGGAGTTTTTGAACAGCCACCGATCATTTTAGCGGTTCAGCTTCTGGTCCTGGACGAAGTTTTTTTCATCGGAGAAAAACCACAACATTCCAGGCTCCTCTGGGTGTTTCAGTTTGGTCAGGAGAACTTAGCTCTGGTCAGGCGGTTCTCCTTGGTTTTCTCAGACAAGGACTGTCATCTCCGCATAGCATAAGACCTGTAGCGAAGGTCCTCATGAATCACACGTCTGACAGTGGCTTCGTCAACCTCCACCTCCTTGGCGAGGGCTCTTATCGACTTGCCGGGGCTTTCATCAGTGATACCTTGGACGCGACTAATGAATTCTGGTGTCCTAAGTGTGTCAGGACGCTGACAATGTCGTTTCCTTTGTGAAACAGCGTCCACATCACCCTTGGCAGCCTCCAGTTCTTTCCGAACTTTGAACGCGAATGATCGGGCAATCTTCATTAATCTTGCAATCTCTGAATCAGGGTACCCTGCGGCCAAGGACACGATAACTGCATGCCTCTTCATTTGCTGAGTTAGCTGAAGTTCTGCCATGGTTACCTGCAGCAAAAAAAGTGTTTGCAGCTAATATGTACGTAGAGGATGGGGGTCACGAAATGTGTGTTCTCGAATACCTGCCGCATCCTGTATACTAAGCCGAGGAAAGCATGTGTCGCCTTGAAAAAGACAAGTCCACTTGCCGAAACGTTGGCTCCCGCTTTTATCTTGTTCTCGTTTTGCTCATCGTCCGATACTTAAAGGGGCGCTAGATAAACACTATTAACTGAGTTTAGACTGATAAAATATTCATTAAAAACTCTGTTTTCGTTACTTTCACAGTAAGCGATCGCTTACTAGTAGAGACAACAGGTAAATGTCCCGTTGCTCTTTTTTTTTTCTTCACTGTAACCTCAGTGCTGTTAGTGTGAGGTCATGGATATCAGTGTACTATTTTCTCATATTCGGGCTGCTGTGGCATAGTAAAAGTGTTCGAAACTTCCCAGGTTCGGTTTTTGGCTACCTTAAATACCGCATTGTAATCCACCTTTACCGATAAAAAAAAGTAAAGTTGGGCCTAAGCGGACACTGCGTAAATAATGATATCACGTTGTGCTGGTGCGGGAACTTCCAAGCGGCGTCATCATCAGTCTTTCCTTTTTACGTATTTTCTGGTTTACTAAGTCTACCATCATAGTAAAAGTGGCTTTAGTTGGTATTTCATAATCGTAATTTACTAATACGGCAGACGAACTTCCTTCAAAACCTCGACTTCATTAGTATCGAGCGTCATTGATTACATTGTGAACAAGGCTGCCCTCAGGGGAGCCGAAACGTCTTGTATTCTTTCAGTGGTCGGTGTCCCTCTTTTTACTCTTCTTCATGACGCCTCCCGACTAGACGGGCTTCCGTCAAGACCTCGACTTCACTAATACGGCTAAACGTAATTTGCTCTTCAGTGTGCCTTTAAGGTTCAACTTTTTGACCGCTGTTCTTTTCGGAGCCTTTTCTCTCTCTTCTTTGTATATGTGTTTGAAGGAGCGAAATTATGTAAGAGCGAGAAGACGGAGACAACACAGTTGAAGCCCGTGGAAGGGCTCTCCTCATACGCTCCGTATGTACTCGATTACTGGCTGCGGGTGCGTACGAATTACGGGAAGTTTTTTTACCCGTGGTCAGTAAATTTGCGCTACTTCGACCACTTTGGCGTATATACGTATAACCAAGGTCGAGTCAGCTGCACATGACGGAGCACTTACACAGTTACTCATGTAGGCTGTCAAAGCCAAGCTGTCATAATCATCTGCGCACGCCCTCACTTTACTGTGCCATGCAAGGTCAGCCTTATTCGTGAACGTACGGACCATGTCAGAGAAGGGCCGAATACAAGCCACATCAACGAACTCACCCAGTCATTTAGGCTTCCACTCTGGAAATTACTCATCACTACGCAGGCGTGTTGCCGCAAGTCATTCATTCATTAATTCACTCATTTCTTTCTCATTGAAAGAGGTATTTCTGTTTATATGTTTGGCTGAATCGTTTTTAAAGGGGCCCTGAACCACTTTTTATCGAAGTGCAGAAGTGCATTTAAAGTTAAAACAGACTATTTCAGAAATACTTTGCCCCAAAAAGTACTTGAATGCGTTCAACAGATGTGGAGTTATTGGTGATCAAACCCCAACTTCGCGGTGCTTCCGCTCTGTCTTCAATACTTTGCACTGTGAAAGCTACTGAGAAGGGAGGTGGGCCCACAACGCTCCGCCTCCCGAACGTCACCGTGGCGCGCAGCTCATTTGATTTCCGATGTTCACGTAGACGCCACTACTTTCGATTTTGGCACCTACGGCGCGCCAAACATAAACCAGACACGGTTGTCCTCATCGAGCCGTAGTGCGTTCAGCCAGCGGACTCGTCGCGGTGCCCCGCGGTGGCCGTGGTATCTACGCTATGTAGCGTACCGCAGCTACATGCGAATGTAGTGCGCATGCGAAGCGTTTGCTTTGTGCGCGACAGCGCTTCAGCATGTGCTCGCGCTCGCATGCTCCAGACTGGCCATGCTGCGTGGTGTGGACCGGCTTTGTCCTGCACCAGCTTGACCGACAGATAGTAGCCACATCCAACTAGCGTTTTTCTTTAAGTGCTGGCAATAGGTCAATACGCAGCGAAGTCTGCCAAGGCATTTAGGCAGGAGTTCGCGCACACTGGCAAGCGTGCGTGCGGCCTGACCTTAGGTTTCACGTGGTTTGAAACTAGTTGAGTGTCCAAACTAATCGAAATTAGTGAGACCCTAGAGCGACGACACCAATAAGGAGACTGGCCAAAATTTAGTTCCTACGAGGGCAGCAGTGGCCGATCGTCAGCGGACGATCGTAGGTTTATTCCGGAAGTAAGCAATCATTATCGACATTCGAAAGTAAATTTTCGCCTGCTTCAACCTGTTTATTAAACTTCAACAGCCCGCAGCGCACTGATTCGCGTACCTCAGGACCTTATTAAAGTTTTGCATCCATCCATCCATCCATCCATCCATCCATCCATCCATCCATCAGTAAATATACACACAAATAGTAAGAAGAAGCGCACTGATCCAAACACCCTTCTTGATTGATGTCATCTATTGGCCAATAGTAGCCGCATGTGTGAATCTGCTGTATTACGAAATAAATCGTCCAGAAAGAGTGACGAGCGGGCTTTTGTGGAAAAGAAAGCGTTTGAAAGAAAGGTGACTTCGCGCTCCACTTGCGAGCTCCACGCGCCGCGCACGACTGCAAAACTTGGCTGAGTGGTTCACAGCCGCGTATATGCTATCCGGCCGCGGACTCTACGAGCGAAAGCTCTACTACGTCATTTCTTGCAAGGTCATTCATCGCGTTACAATGATCTTGAGCGGCTAGAGCGCAACTGTGACCGGTGTGACGTCCCGCCACGTGTTCTGCTGTGGATAGGCGTCGCAGCTGCGCTCGCTCGGAGCCTAGCCGCTGCGGTACCACGTGGCTAGGCGAGAGTTTAACGCCTGCTTCGCGAGCGCTTGGTCGCTCTGACTCGCCATGGATGGCGCGCCGGCTGGGCCGTCTGTGCGAGCGCTTCAGCGCAAGCGACAGGCTGAATCCGGTCATCCAGTAGATATAGCTAGACGGCAGGCGGCGAAATCTCAACAAAGGCAAAGTTGCCTGCTGAAACACCAGAGCAAAGGAGGCCAGATTAGCACGTTATAGAGAAGCTTATCAAGCGCGGAAGCGTGCCAAGATCGAAGCTACTGCAACCGCCGCCGTCGTTCAGCAACACGAACAGCAAGGAGAAAGCGACGAAGCCGTGGATACAAGCAACGGCACCCACAACGAACATTTGACAAACCTCACCCTTCGGCTGGCGGCAAGCTCGACATCGGCGGCCAGGTTTCACCCCGACTTCTCAGACAACCCATTCGGCAGCGTGTGTAACATGTGTGAAAGACCGTGGCCTAACATTAATGAAACACTGTGTACGTAGTCTTTCCAAAACCAAGCCAAACAGAGCTTTTGCTCGTGGTAACTAGGTTTACAAGAATTAAGCCGCAGCCAATATTTTTCACCACGCCCGAGGGGTGGTTCAGGACTCCTTTTAAAAAAATTACTACTGCTCACTGTACTTATTCAAGTACATGTAGACAGCACAAATGCATCAGCTCTATTGGTATGACTTGTTGCATTTCAAGATAATCAAATTAGACTGATTGTCAGGAGCAGATATTCTATTTAGGCTCTCAGGATATTTTTCTTTTTTACTTAATGAGAAGCACAAAATTTTTAGGAAAAAAACGAAGCACCACGTTTCAAACTGCTTCATCTGAATCCAAAACATATACTCAAATTCATAAAGATAGGGAATCTAGCTTTTAAAAAATCCAATGTGAACAAAATTTCTGTTCTACAAAAATACCGCTATTACGGACGCAAAAATCTTGCAGAGCGCGCGTACAGCAGTTCTGTGTTTGTCTTCAAATGGTAAACGCTATATTTATCAGCATTGGGTTATCTGTGAACCATCTCCTTAAATAAGTAAAATATGCGCTACTGTTTTCGACTTACATAGTTATGAACTTGGTGTTCAAATATCCTTTTATATTTTATTACTTCGATTGTCAATTGTGACAACAATAGACGGAAATAATAAATTTTCGCCTAACCGACACTGCGATTCCCAGTTTTCTTTTTAACTCAACATTTTCTTTTAAGCTCCACAACTTTCTTTAAAGTTGTTTCAGCACTTGGGTAACGAGAACACGGGCACTGAAATGTAAAGTTATTCCAATGTCTTTCTATTCCATTTTCTTCATTAGCCCTCCACGATTCATCAAAAATTTTGGGGCCAATCCCACTTCACTGGACTGTCACTACACTCTAAGAAACGTTTATACCCCTTGGGTTGTATTTTGTCCCCAAACAATAATCGTCATCTGTCTTGCCCGAATTTAATTTCTTTAACGCTGCGAGCCCGGTACTTCCTACTCACCAATGGCTTGCTCGTTATCAGCTTCACACAGTATTCTCGACAGGAAAGTAGCGGGCGCCGAATTTTCAAGAGAGGAAACGCAAGCAAGGCAGATGACGATAATTGTTTGGGGACAACATAAGCCCCAAGGGTGTAAACATTTTTGAAAGTGTAGACGTCATGGTAACCGCAACATTTATTGCCTATTCTACGCTTTTTTTCTCCGTTAGCCTTCCGCAGGATTGATCAAAACGTTATCTCGCCAAGTCTCCATTGCGTGTCTGTCATGCACCTTCATAAAACCGACGAAAATCATGACGTCAAAGTAACGTGTACGTACTAAAGATGTATTGACAAGCCGATCGAAACTGGATTTCTCTTTAGAATAGCCGGAGACTGGCCCGTTTCGAAAAGAATAGGAGGTGGCTGTCCACCGATTTCTTTGGCGCAGGCTACTCGGAGCTGCCGGCGAGAATTGATTTCTTCCCGTATAATAAAATATTTAAGTTAGCATAAGGTTGTCGAGCCTTTGAGGGACGTATACGACATCTGTCTGCAAAGTCTCCCCCGAGCATCCGTTCTGGACGTACTTTTAGCGCCCCTTTGCACTCCACCGCAAGCCAAGCAATGGGAAGCGGGTCGATCGGAGAAGGGGGCACCACTATCCTCACCTGGTCATCTGCTTTCACTGTCCTTGCTCGGCCCTACCGAAACACTCTCCTTGCTTTGCGCTCCTCGCCTCTCCTCAGCCAATTAAATAAAAAAAAACTTGCCACAGTAGGCAAGACTATTCGCTTTGAAACTAAACAAAAGTAACCTCTTGTAAACGAGGAGAGCTTTTTATTAGGCATAGCCGGTCGCCCAAACCAATAAGATGTGTTCGTTTAGCGATCGGCAGTGCACGCCTCATAATTTTGTGTATATTTTATGTATCTTGATGCTTTGAAAGCTAACTAACCTTCTTTTTTCTTTTGTACTGGTGCGCATATTCTTGTTGCTGTATGTTGCAATGAAAAAAAAAACGACAAAACAATGCACATCAAACCTCCATGCCAGGTAACAGTTGGCCGCAGAAACTATTACTATGGTCTGACTGGTGCTTCATAATAACTGTTTTTAGTCGAACGAGGAAAAATATCAAAGCACAAACGTCGAGCGGATAAAAACGGTTGAAGAGGGCGCTCACATGTGCGAATGAATTCCATAAATGACACCTTGTCTCTTGATTTTACACCTAAAGCGGATTTATATACTGTATATATTTAACATACAGTTATTATACTTTGTACGGAATTACTTTTCTTAACGAGACATTCCTTAAATCAGATAATATGGAGGCTGGTTTCAACATAGGTTGTCTTCGAAGTACATTGTGCAATAGCTCAATTTGCAGATGCACTTTTGAATAAAGCAAGGAAGGGATCCGACGTAAAAGGGAGTTTCAAATTACAGGGCTAACATTCATATTTTCATGCAGAGGCACTACATATTGCACAATTTCTCGACAGAGGATACCCCGACACGTTTCTCCATTAACGAAATTTTCTCATGTCGGCTGAGGCGCACCTGCAAAAATCCCAATCTCAGGTTCGTGCACTAAGCTTCCCTAGAGATTCCTATCGGCAGCGACGTAGAATCTTTCTCGGCTTCAGTGGTCCGCAGTCCCAGAGGCGCTCATTAGCGCCAGCAGTATAAGACACACTCTTGCTTATGCGCTCGGATTCCTCGCCAAGGTTCGCGTGGGCGCGAAAGGTCTTTGCCCTGTGCGCAACGCAATTGCATCCTCTTTTGTTTCTTCGCCACCTAAAGACGGTAACTTGACAGGGACGAATAGGTTTCTTGTGTGGATGTTGTTTTCCCCGTTCCTTTACTCTTTTGTATACGCAATTTTGTGCCCCAACAGGCCACACACGTGTCATACCAAGAGCCGTCAGCCTCGACTCGTTATTCCAAGAAGCCTTTTAGAGAAGCGTTTTGCTTGTGTTTCAGCTTATAGTAGTACAGAAGGGCTAACTGTTGGGTTAGTTGGTCTCGTATTGGTGTTAAAAGGGACTTGCGGAAAGAAAAAAGGGCGCGCACACGAGTAGGGGAGACGACAACTGTTTATTAGCAGGAGGAGTTTTACGTATGCATACATAATCCAACGCATGCGCACAAGAAGTATACGGTAATATCGCGCCATGACGCATGTACATTAAAGATGGAGGCTGAAAAAAATTATTTCCTTATGCGTGCAGTGCAATTCACGGCTTAGACAACAGTCTGTTATTTTTGATAAAATAGGCTTCCAGCGCAAGCCTTTAAAAATAATTACCGGTTTGGCCGGATATAAAATTTACCGCATGACATGACTGTGAGACAAAAAACACTCCTCTGGAACACTTGACAAAGGGCTTGGCGTGTGTATGCGCGTTCTTTTTTACACGCACGCGCATTTGCGTGTGTGTGTGTGTGTGTGTGGGTGTGTGTGTGTGTGTGTGTGTGTGTACGCGCGTGAGAAAGAGAGAGAGGGGTGCGATTGCGATTCATAACCGAGGTGATGAATCACCTCAGTTATGCATTGCAAATTATAAATTATAGAGGCAATTAAATTTATAAAGGCAACTACTGCGTGCGGCATGATATACCTTATGCATTACATTACACGTTGTGCCTGTTATACGTGAGTCTTGGCGCCGCATTGATCTGCAGTTCGCCGCTTAAATGATTGTCCCCTTTCATATTTCAGGTCCTGGCGAAAAGTGGCCAATATGAATTCTGGCGATTAACGGCCTAAAACCATAATTTGATTATGAGGCACGCCGTAGTGGGGGTCTCCGGAATAATTTTGACCACAGGGGGATCTACGCCCAAACTAGCGTGGTTGTGAACATTATTTAAGGTAAAATAGTGCCGAGGTTACCTTTAAATCAGAAAATGGGATGAGCTGTCGCTAGGAAAGAAGAACAGTACGAGATTCCTCGGAAGACATGAAAAGACAAAAACTGGCGACACCGCGTTTGACCCTATAGTATGCAGGGTGACCCAGCTAACGTTAGCCAAGCTGTTCAACGAAAAGAAAATATATTTAACAAACACGTTCCACGATACGATTTTAATACCTGAGGTGTTTACTCGTCAGACCACTGACTATTGAGTATCTTGCAACTTGACTTTTAAATCTTTTTTTCTTGCGTTGAACAGCTTGGCTAAAGTTAGCTGGGACACCCTATAGAGATAGGCGTATATTTCAGGCTTGTTGCAACAGTGCATCACCCCGTATGAACACTCTTTGGTGAGGAGGTGCCGTGCGCTGTGTGTGCCAGTCACCACGGAATACGCACGAATCCCCTCCGTTTGCGCCGCTGCCGACCGCTAAACCTACATCCGAACTTTTTTGGACCGTATCGATGTCGGAAAGTCTGCTCCTGGCCAGCCGCCGCACTGGGTATTGCCTCGCTAGAGGCTAGGCCAATCACTGGTAGCGCACCCACCCCCAACAGCCATGGAGGTGCAATCGCAAGGCGAAGACCTCGACCCGACAACGTTCAGACCCAGTGAGTGGACCACGATACTCCGCGCGTACAAGGGAGGCAAACCAAGCCCGGAAACGCTGGTTGTGCCTCCTCATGCAGCCCCTGTTCGAGATAAGCCTGCCGCGCCCGCCGTCGGTGCTCCGGCCGACACTGCCCCTGCGACCTTCAAGCCGACATACCGTGCTCAACAACAACAGCTGCGCGTGACGCACGCAATCGCATTGCGAAGTAAGCAACTTGCTTCACTCCCTCCCGGCACCATAAGGGTAATCTTCCGACCAAGAGGAGGCCTCGCTTTGAACGGGGCCATGGCGCAGCCACTCATGAAAGCTCTGCGAGTCACCGCCGCTGACCGGGACCTAGGAGAGTTTCACCTCCGGATTCACCCGACGAATAACACCTTCACGGTCGCTACACCTCACGAGTCAACGGCCCTTCACCTCGTCCAAATCAAGGAAGTGATCCTTCAAGAAACCAGTTACCCCGTCGCCGCCTACATCGCACCGCCGCCCGCTGCTGCGCGCGGAGTCATCTCGCAAGCCTACTGGGCGGAAACACCGGAAGAGATGCTACAAGACCTCCAGACTCGCAACCCGGAAGCTGATATCATCGCAGCCCGCAGAATGGGTAGGACCCTTTCCATATTGATTACATTTGCGCATGGCCCAGTCCCTCACACCATACGCTACATGAGTGTAGTGCATAGATGCACGGCGTACAAGGGAAGTCCAGACGCGTGCACAAACTGTCGTCGACCGGGCCACAGACACGACGTGTGCCCCCACCCCAAGAGTGGTCTCTGCCCGCGGTGCGGGGACAAGCATGAGCTGCAAGATGTTCCCTCCTGCATCCCGATCTGCATTCTCTGTGGGGGGCAGCACCTCACGGGCACAGGCTCGTGCAAGGCAAGAAATACCGCCACCAAACGACTTAGCCCACCGCCCCAGAAGTCAAAGTTCCCTACCAAGAAGGACTTTCCCCCGCTTAGCACGACCCTCCCGTCTACCTCTACATGGGCTTCCAAGGTTGCCAAGACGAACATCATGACTTCCCAGGACTTGGACGTGAAGGCTCTGCGGGATGAGGTAAGGCAGCTCAAGGCAGCCCTCTCTACCTCCACCCCTGCTCTACCCCCCACTCCACCATCCCCATCTTCCTCATCCAACCCGTCCGACCAACCTCCTCAGAAAAAGAGGAGGCCTGATGAGAGCCCAGTCCAACCTATAGACCTGGAAGCCAAATTTCAGGACCTCGCCCAAAACCTAGAATCCAAGTTCACAGAGCGCATTACTGCGCAGGTCACTGCACAGTGCCAGACTATGATTGAAGCTACCATTACCGGTATAATAGATAGGGTCATATCTAGCATCATGGCCAAGGTTGAGGAGCGTTTAGCTAACCTTATATCTGGACTGTCAGCGGCCTCTCCTCCCGCAGTCCCGCCTTCTGCACTCCTCCTTCGCCCCGCCACCCTTCAACATGGCTCCTCCGAGGCACCATAATTCCTTACAAATTATTCAATGGAATTGCAGGGGCTTTCGGCGAAAGCGCGACCCTCTGCAGCAGATTATCGCCAATTCTTTGTCCCCACCAGACATTATCGCTATCCAGGATGCCAATGTTTGCAGGCAACTGCCAGGATACACTGTTATCCCCTCTGACTCCACTGATCTTCCTCGGGTGGTTACATACGTCTGTAACACCTTGCATTACGCGAAGCACGACGTTACCTCTCCTATTGCTCACACCTTCATCGAAATTTTACCCCACACCCCTGCACAATCTCCCCTGTTCATGCTTAACTGCTATCTTCTCCCACGACAGCCGATTCACCTACTTGCTCCACTCCTCAAATCCGTAACCCAAATGGCCGGATCAAACCCCCTACTGGTTGCCGGTGACTTTAACTGCGCTCACGTGGACTGGGGCTATCGACGCACCAACCACAGAGGCACAGTTTTATACAATAATACGCTATTACTTCACCTGACCATCTTTAATGATTTTAGCCTACCTACGCGGGTTGGTAACAGTGTTACTGCCGATACTAGCCCAGACCTCACGCTTGGTAGAAACTTGGCTCACCTACAGTGGGAAAGAACGCAAGCCACACTAGGCAGCGACCACCACATGATTCGCATAGCGGTGAACTATCGCCGACCTCAGCGCAAATTTACCGCTAGGCACACTAATTGGGATCAGCTCCGTAAATTTAGGCAAGCGCAGCTAGCACAGGGCCCCTTCGACCTAGACACCTGGACTACTCAGTTACAGAAAGACATTCGCCAACATACCCAAACGCTCGATACTACCCCAGACACCCCCGTTATCGACAGTAAGCTCGCCCACCTTCTTGAAGCTCAAGAGAACATAACGCGAAGGTGGAGAACTCAAAAGCACAACAGGAAACTAAAACTCAAACTCACCCAGCTTCAATCCCAAATAGAGCAACATAGTGCCACTCTTTGCAAAGCTAACTGGGCTCAGGTTTGTGACGGCCTCCGAGGCAATCTCTCCACAACCCGTGCTTGGCACCTGTTACGCCATATGCTCGATCCCACGCAATCTAAAACTCAGACGCGTCTTAGCATTCGCCGCCTCACTCATAATCATCGGCAGGACACCGACGCCTTCCTCGCGCAGGTGAAATGCACCTATACCACCCCAGGTCCTCCTTGCAAACATCCCGAGTACACGGGCTCACCCCAACCACAGCTTGACGCTCCTATTACAGAATCTGAATTTCGCGCAGCCCTATTGAAATTGCGCAATACCACACCCGGGGAAGATCAAATTACGAATGCTGCCATCCGAAATCTTGATGATGTCTCCATATCACACCTCGTTACCTACTTTAACGAGTGCTGGGAGGCAGGTACCCTCCCTGCCCCCTGGAAGCATGGAAAAATTATATTTATCCCAAAACCTCACAAGCCCATCACCCTCGAGAACATCCGCCCCATTTCTCTTACATCTTGCCTCGGCAAGACCTTTGAGCACATAATCCTTGCCCGACTGACAACGTACATGGAAGAAAATCACCTTTTCCCCCACAGTATGGTCGGCTTTCGTGCGCATCTATCTGCGCAGGATGCCCTACTTCAAATTACGCACGATGTGCTTGATGATACCATCCCCCATCTTACTAAAGCCATCCTGGCGGTTGACCTCATTAAGGCATTTGACAGAATTCGACACGCTGCCATCTTACGGGAACTACAGGAACTACAGGTAGGCCCTAAGACCTACAACTACGTTCGCGCCTTCCTCTCTGGCCGCACTGCCTCCTTGCACATTGATCAGCTCAGCACACCCTCTTATACACTCGGTGAATTTGGAACCCCGCAAGGCGCGGTCCTCTCCCCCCTTTTATTTAACATTGCTCTCATCCCCTTAGCCCAGAAGCTCAATCTCATCCCACACCTAAAACATACTCTGTACGCTGATGATATTACCGCATGGACCACTCATGGCTCAGACGGGGAAATTGAGGAAACTCTACAATTAGCAGTCGACACGATCTCCGCTCACGTATCATCTATCGGACTCGAATGTTCCCCCTCTAAGTCCGCGCTCCTCCTAATTAGACCAAAATCTGCCGCTAACTCACCCATCCAAATCACTTTACAAGGATCCCCTATCCCCATCACTCCCACCATGCGCATCCTTGGCCTCTACCTGCAGGATTCCGGACGCAATGACCATACCCTTAAAACACTGAAGGCCTCCACGCAATCAGTGTTGCAGCTTCTACGCCGCGTATCTTCCCTGCACAAGGGTTTAGACGAAGCAGACAACATGAAAGTTGTACATGCTTTTACGCTTAGCCGCATTCTGTACGCCACTCCATATCTCAAGCTGAACTGCACGGAAACCGAGCGCGTGAACGCCATGATCCGCCTTGCAACTAAGGCAGCCCTCAACCTGCCTCGCAGCACTAGCACAGCGAAACTCCTTGCACTAGGCATGCATAACACGCTTCCTGAACTAGTTGAGGCGCACCTTCAGACGCAGTATTTAAGACTTGCCGCGAGCGCCACTGGCCGCCATATCCTCGCCTCCCTTCGCATCAACATACCCGCTAATCAGTCAACCCTTATAGCCATTCCTCGACACATTCATACACCCCTTGTAGTGAAACCCCTTCCTCGAAACGTCCATCCCCAATATCACATCTCTCGCCGCGTAGCTCGCGCAAATGCCCTCCACAAGTATTACGGACAAGTCGAGAAAGCCATCTGGGTGGACGCCGCATGTACAACGCATAAAGCTGTAGCAGTTGCTTACAACCCAACCTTACCCCGACCCCTAACTCACCATCTTCCCTCGGGCTCTACACCTGAGGAAGCAGAGGAGACCGCCATCGCCTTAGCCCTTGCCCTTTCGGATGCTGAATACATCTTTAGCGATTCAAAGACTGCTTTGTCCAACTTTGCCAGAGGCAGAATTCACAGCCCTGCCTGGAACTTGTTGAACATCCCCACCCAGAATTTACCACGCAGGGTTGAGCTCCGGTGGGTGCCGGCTCACTCTGGGAACCCCGGAAACGAGGCTGCCGATAAATTGGCCCGAGGTTTAATTTGCCGGGCTCAGGACAGCCTCGATCCGGGTTTCTCGAGGGAGCGGGTACACAGCTTTGCGGAGCTCACGCAAATACCCCGTTTGGACCGTCGGACTTACCCTCCTCCCCACCCCTCCCTGACGCACTCCCAACAGATCCTCTGGAGACGCCTCCAGACCCGCTCTCTCCCATCCCCTCAGCTGCTATCCCACTACTGTGGCATCTCCCCTACATGCTCCCTATGCGGAGACCCTCACGCCACACTCTCCCACATCCTTTTTGGCTGCCCTGCCGATCCTCCCCCGCAGGGACAGCCCGCCATCTCAAGCTGGGAGGACTGGGAGGTCCTGCTCTCGTCGACGGACCCGACATCGCAGGTTACTGCGGTGGCTCGGGCTGCCGACGTCATGAACAAAAGGAGCATGAACGTTTCGACATAGTGCGGGACCGTGCGGTGGTCCAGGGACCCAGAGGAGTCCAAACTCACTTGCTATGAATAAAGTTTTTCTGTCTGTCTGTCTTTGGTGACCATATCGCGAGGACTCTCTGTCGCGTCTAATGCGTCTAATCACGAGGTTGCAGGTTCATTTCCAGACCACAGCGGCCACATTCCGATGGTGTTGGGATGCAAATTCGCTCGTGTACTTTAATTTAAGTGCCCGATCAGGAGCACGTAAATCTGGAACGATCTGGGACTGAACTCCATCGTAGCATAGCTCCCTCTGAGCCATTTCGCCGTTACGCGTTCTTCCTGGCATGGTAACTTGATACGATGTTCGCACCGCAGTCCTTCTTACGCCAGCACCTTGTATCCAGAAAGTTTAACGCATAACAGCAGCGCCAAAAAAAAAACACACAAGAGAAAGGAACACTGACAGACATGGACAATCGCTGCACTCACAACTCAGTCAGTTGTGAGTGCAGCGATTGTCCATGTCTGTCAGTGTTCCTTTCTTTTTTGTGTGTTTTTTTATGCACTGCAGTTATGCCTGCAATAAGTGACCAACTCGCTCAAGAACACGTTTTACTGAAGTATTCAGAGAACTTTTACCTCCTGGGATAGCACAAGTTTCGACATCCCAGTAGGGCTGTATATAAGTAGTTTGCTGAACGGGAGTTTTGCAACGGCAGAGAAACACAGCCATGTAAGTGTTGTATATCAAGTTTTACCCTCGACGCATATTACTTCGATGTAATGTATTGAGTGAGTCAAATTGCCATGGTATAACTGGGCACCAACATACGCGCGATGCAGTTTTCGACAAAATTCGTTGGTTGCGCAGTCATCGCAACGGCGGAAATTTGACGCAATAAGGTACTATATATATATATATATATATATAGCCAACGTTCCATGTCGCACATTTTCCCCGACACACGAACACTGAAAAATATAAAATATATACCGAAGTCCTTTTCGGTCATTTCGTCATTGACAAACTATGCTCTCAAAGCGAGGTCTTAATCGCACCACGTCGTATCTTGCTAGAAAGGCATGACGTAAGTTCATATTTCAAAACTCCATCAGTGACGCTTCATAAAACAAGCACACACTTCTTATAGCGTGTATGAAATGTAGTGCTTAAGAAAAAGTTGTTATGCTATGTAGTACTTCAGCCAAATAAGCAATATATGTGTGACATTTAGGTTAATGTAGGAAAGTCCTAGATATCCACCATCACTGCAGGCGTGTGCTTTCATAACAGACCGATATGTCTTTTTCACGCATGTAAAATCCATCCTGTGCAACACCGTCTGTCCACGTTCTCCGTTTTGAACAGCCTCACAAGAAATGCCGAATCAATGTTCCACCCAACAGCTTTACCCGCCAGGCGAGGCCCTTTGTGAAGAGATGAAACGTAGTTTCAGCGCACAGCCTCTCATCGTTTCTTGTTTGTCTTCTTCTCTTTTCCTTTGCACTCAACCTGAGTTGCACTAAAGAGAAGACAAGATCATCCCGCACCAACTTGCCCAATCTTCCACCCTTAGGTAACACGGTCGATCGACCTCAATACCTGATATGTACTTTTTTGCAGACGCCTTATTAAACGTGCTGCAATAAGAGCGAGCGACAAGAGCGTGTCCTGCCTCCAAACACTAATTCAATCAGGAAATCAGCGTAAATAATAAAAAACATAAACGATGGGATAGAGCCAATGCGATGAAAGAGGTGGCCTGCGTGTTCCACGTGTTCTGTCGCATTCAGCTGCTGTAGGATGAGTCGACCGGCGGTGGCCAAACGCTGTTACGCAGTCAACCGTCGGCTTCGCGATCTCACTTCTAGGACCACTCCATTCGACCTGTACGTTATCTGTCTCCCGAACAATTTTTTTTTCTTAAATGCTGACCCGAGAGACTTCGTTTTACTGGCTTTGAGCAATAATACTCTCTCTTACGAGCACCGTAAGAAGCCAACAAACAATGACACCAAGGACAACATAGGGGAAATTACTTCTACTTACTGATTGAATTAAAGAAATGATAAATTGTAGGAAATGAAAATGCATAAAAAAACAGCTTGCCGCAGGTTCGGAACGATCCCACGTCTTCGCATTACACCTGCGATACTCTACCAATTGAGCTACCGCCGCGGTATTGATCAAATTGGCTCAGCGAAGCGACTCGACCATGCTGCTTTAAGGTGTAACATATTAAAGAAAAAAATATCAGAGCGCGACGTTAATTCATTGTAATAAATGTCAGCTAATACTAACATATACAGCTGCAACAAAATGTCGTGCGGTGACAACTGATAACTAACTAAATAAATGAGTGACTGTTAATTCTTTCTAAAAAATAGAAAGGACAGGAACCAATGCATGGTATCAGTTATTTATGTTTCAGCGTTTTCAGTATCACCTAATACGCACAGTATGGCTAGCACTTCTGATTAGACCACCGATTAAATTTTGTTAAAGCACATTTCCCGTATAGAACACCCAAATGTTCATTATAGCTACCACTATCATCACTTTCTACCAGAATGGGGAAAATAAACAATAAATAAATTCTTCAAAATTAAACTAAACACAATTAAAAATGTGATCTCGAAATATATCGCACACTCATCGCTGATCAAGTTGAACCCTTTAATAACCACCTTCTGGTTTAAATCTTGCAATGTTTGAATAAGCCTGCAGCTTTCCATTTTTTGCGCTTTATTCAGCGTCTTTTGCAATGCTTTCTGGCAACTTCATTATAGTATGTTCCGCGAGTGTTTACTTTTGAATAAGGTGCATTAGATCACAAAGAGAGACGAAGTTGCCTGAATCAAATCAGATAGTGTTCACGTGACCTTTAACTTAACCTTTGTTTTAGACTGCATGACGCATTCATTGTGGCACTCAAGCTTTGTAGTAACGGTGACTGATGCTGCTCTGCTAGTTTCCGAGAATAAGTTAAGCACATGTTTTCTAGGCAAGTGAGTGCGTTTTTCTTTTTCTTTCTTTCTTTTTTTTTTTTTGTTGAAGTAGCAGCCGCCACGACTATCATGCGCCAACACCAGATTCAGGCGCAACGGTACATCTAAGGCGGCGATGGCATAAAATGTACGCTTGCTACCCACGTGTGGCGCAATTTTTTTATCCCGTATGGCTGCATAATTCTCGCAGGGACACAGCACTCGAGTTTTCGCAGCGCAGAACCTGCAGGACTAGACCCTGACTTAAAGCTGCTGCCTGAATACCTCAAAGACCTAGGCTACTCAACCCATATGGTTGGCAAGGTGAGAAGTAGCAGCCATAAAACACTACTCGCTCACGCGACACGTTTGTTTAGTGGCCCTAATTACAGAGGGCAGTGCTGTCTTCAATTGGGTCTTTGAAGCAAAATGCCGCTCTCTAGCTTAAGCGAGGCCTGTATATGGGCCTCGCTTCTAGCTGACACATGAGACGTGAAATGGAAATGATAAATGTACAACGTAACAGGTAGCAAGCGCTATGTGATATCGAGAAAAAAATATGTGACGGGATCCAGAAAAGACTATAGCGTACTTTACATCTATTGGTCATCTTCTTTAGGTTGTGGTTATTTTCTGCGTACCGAAAGCTATCTGGCGTGTGCGCGAAGAGTGGCAATAAAAAGAAGAAGAAAGAAACCTGCGACAAAATAACAACAACACATGAGCAAGATTGTGGATTGTGCCTCCAGTGTGGTGTAACAGATCCCGCTCAGGTGCGGACGTATATACAATGTTCATTCCGACCGGTGTGTAAATGATCGCTCGAGGGCGCACAATTTTTTCGCTGAAAAAAAAAAGAAAGCGGGTATGTATTTGCATTATCACTCTAAACAGTACGCATGCATGTCGATCTTATCAAACGCCATAATTCTTGAATGAATCCGTCCCGATGGCACATTGGCTATTGCGTACTGCTGCAGAGCGCTCGGTCGTGGGTTCAATACCCGTCTGCAGCGACCGCATTTAGATGGGCGCGAGACCTGACAACTTAGATTGTACTTAGATTGTACACGCATGTACTAAAATTTTGGGGGCATGGTAAAAAAACCCCAGGGGGTTCAAAATTAATCCAGAGCCCTTTACGGCGTTTCTCAAAGCACAGTTGTTCCTTGGGGTCGTTAAACCTAACCATCAATCAATCAGTTATTGAAAAATGTCATGGCGTAATCACCCGCAAGTTGAGAGACGCATATGAGATGCAAAGGCAGGCGGTATGTGTATCAGAGTACCATCGATAGCACTTTGTGAAGATGAGTGAATGTTCTTTGACCAGAAGCGATAATAGAACTTCGTCATGTACGCACCCGGCTCCTGCGAATACACTTTGCGCATTCTTGTGCTGTTCTTTTTTATTGCTTTTACCCGTGATGCCTTTTTGTAAGATCATGTAAATTTATTCCGAAATACATAGTTGGAGGTAGAGCACTGCGCTTTCGTAGTCGTTATCTTCGCCACTGTTGCGCTGAAAACTGACATACACAACTCACTCAACAACATACCACATGACAAACGTGTATGCGTGTCTATGGTGCACAACTAGCGCACTAAATTGTGGAAGTAAAAGCAGTTCAAAGTGCGCAAAAACGATGTAAAAATGGTGCCCCAGCTGCACTCTTAAACAAAATTACACCCTTTGGGTTGTATCTTGCCACACAACGATTATAATCATCTGTCTTGTCCGCATTTCCTTTCTTTAACGCTGCGAGCCCGGTACTTCCAAGTCATGAACGGCATACGCATTATCAGCGTGACAGAGCATTCTCGACAGGAAAGTAGCGAGCGCTGCGTTTTGAAGGAAGGAACCGCAAGCAAGACAGATAACGATTATCATTGTGTGGCAAATACACATCCTGAAGGGTGTACATTTGTTTAAGAGTGTGACGTATCGCAAAAGAATTTTATTCTGGAGGTTGAATGCGCACGTTGTATGCAGTAGTGCTGAAATGGGCATGATATGATTATGATTTCGTGGTTGTCCTCGCTTGCGTTTTGTGGTCTTGTTCGCGTACGTTGTCACTTGTACTTCCATCCTTAGGGTAATATCGTAACTTTTTCCTTCAATAACATAAATGTGCCAACTTAGCGCCAGTGTTTGTTCATTTTAGTCATGGCCCCACGTCGTCATAATACCTCACGCAACGGTGCAGCAACTAGCCAGCTCTCATACCATGGTTGATGTTTAGATAATTGACTTCAAAGTTTCTAGCTTGTCTCCCAATCCCAGAGGCCATGTGTGTAATTAAGCGGCCGGGCCATATCCGAAAGCCCTTATAGGCGTGAAACAGCATAACTTCCGGAGTACTCACGGGGGATTGATTGATTGATTCATTGATTGATTGATCGATTGATTGATTGATTGATTGCATCTCTCTTCTGAATCTAACTAACGGCTAATTGTCATATCGCAGTGGCACCTGGGATTTAGCAAAGACGAATACACGCCGACTAGCCGGGGCTTTGACACGTTCTACGGAGTTTACAATGGCGAAGTGGATTACTGGACCCACTTCAGCAGAGACGTGTGTTTGTCCCTTCAACCTTCCTGTCGAAAGTTGTATGTTACGATGCCTTCTTGCGTTGCGTATTTGTAGTAGAGTCCAACATGATAATGCACATCGAGGACGAACTGAATTTCGCAACAAGGCTGAGATTTAAAGGTTCATTAATTAGGTGTTCGGTAAGTGTAATATTGGAACCGATATGATTGGCAGTAGTTTTTAAAATCTTCAATTTTTCTAGTAAAATCTTAGTCTTTCACTTCTGGCAAATTCTTTAAAGTTCGCGCATAAAATTGTCTTGAAATATTAGGTATTTCAAAACATAAAATTATCATGTGCATACCATGTGCGTGGTTTTCCCTGTCACGGTCCCTGCATTTCCTGATTCAGCCTCGATAAGTAAATAATTAAATAAATAAATGAATAAATAAATAAATGCCATTGAAAACTCCCGAAGCCGTCTTAAGCGCCGCTTTTGGAGTATATAGCTAGCACTTCTTTTCGACAAGCTGTCTCATTATTTAGACGTAGTCCATGATCTTCCACGTGTCACTGAGCACGCTCCAGAAGGAAATGTAGCATTAAAAGAAGCTTACGCAATGTCATTTTGAACTTCTATAAGGTTTAACTGAAAGGCTCTGAAAGTGACTGAATGTTACTGGGCTATATACGCGTTATTATTTTATTCAAATCACCATTGCATGCCATTTCTGTGGATGCTTGTGATACAATACGCGCATATTGATGCCAGTGGCGTCGCTTTTATTTTATATTGAACTCTGTTCAGCCGTCGCTGGACATGTCTGGGCACGCGCTGAAGGCGAATCGGAGGCCACTGCTCGAAGAAATGGGCCGCTACCTCACCGCTCTCTTTGTCAAAGAAGCGGCTGCAATAATTGGAAGCCAGAAAAGCAGTAAGGTAAACAAAAATCGTCACTCAGGCATTCGTCAGTAGATATAAGGATTACAGTGAGAAAAACTAAGCTTTTTATTCGTAAAAATTATCTGCCACTGGCCAGCCGGCTTTGTCTAACGACGTGTTGGCTTTGAGTCTTAGCCGGCGCCTGTTCTTGACAACGACTCTTACATGCGAACTCCTTTGCCAATACGGGCTTACGCAAGTATCTTTAATTTCTTACGCAAGCGTCTATAGTCGTCACTTATATCTTGACGTTGCATTGATGGTGAAGAACCAAATGCTGATAAAATTGTGAGTTAAAATCTGCATATTTAACCTCGTCACAATACACACGCTGGTCTTTTCTTCAGCTGCACCAAATTTTTGAAAATTGCCTGTGGCCGTTAGTATAATTCTATCCCTTGGTCTAAATTACTGGAGGAGGAGGCCATTACTTCTACGAGAAATTAAAATGCTTAATTTAATACTTAACATTATTACGCTAATTAACATATTACATTAATTAACTTACGGTACATATATCAGTCTGCTAATTGTAGCCGGTGAGTTCGCAAGCCATATCCACATAGAATGAATTCTCAGGACTACGCCAGTTTCGAGATATGAATATTCAAGTTGTCCGACGAAGTTCATTGGTGCTCCAGGTAAGTTTATACTTCAATGCATAAAAAATGCGTTTTCTTAACTAAGTAAGCGGAACAACCATGCGTTTCGCTCTAACTTTGGCGGCGCGTATCTCCAAGCTGGTGCCACCCTCAGAATTTGTTCCAAGTCGGTATGTTTTGCAAGCTCACGAGCTAGAGTTCGTAGAATGAAACATGTATCATAGTTTAGTTAGTTAAAAAATAATTAGTGCAATTTTGTTAATTATTCAGTTAGGCATTTTGATTTATCGGAGAAGGAGTGGCCTCCTTATGGAGTAATTATGGAGTAATCAAGGGTGGTAATAGTGCTACCTGCCACAGGCAATTTTTGTTTAATTTGGTGTATATAACAAAATGGTTGGCGACCGTAATCTTTGGCTTAAGTGTCTCTTAGTGGAACTCGCACCTCGGCATTGGTGTTCTTTACGTTAAGCGCGCGAACGTCTTTCCCTTGACACGATATGCGGGTGAGGAGCGAGGGGGGGGGGGGGGGGAATGAGGAGGAAGCGAAGTGCGAACAGCCTTGCGGGGCGTAGCCCCCTAGCGAGCGGCGCACGAAGCGCACCTTATGCACCCTCTCCGGTGCTGACGTCAGAGCACGTAACAACCGCGCACGCAGAGCTGTTGCGAGCAAGCGAGCGAGCGAACAGGTGCGCGCAGGGAGAGGAGAAGCGAGAGAGGAGGTAGTGACGTCACATACGCTCTGCTAGACAGATGTTCAGTCTGTGCCAGACAACTGTTTTCCATTATTTGGCCGGTTTACTCTCATGCCACCTTCTTGCGTGTGACGTCATTAGTGAGGTGATTACTTCCGCTTTCTGCTTTTGGGTTTCCAGCAATTTCGCCAGAGTCGTGCTCACATGGCGGGTCTCTGAAGTCTACGATTCTGTATATTGATGTACGGTAATGAGCGATTACTAATTATTTCTAATTATTCCAGACACTTCAGTAAATCAACTTGTAACTAAACTTATGCTCTCATATCATATCGTATCTATAATGAAACTCATAGATATTGTACTCTATAACTCCTTTCTATTTCTTTCTGAATTATTTTGACTTTCGTCCCCAGTCGTCTCAGGAGGTGAACCGGAAATCCTGCGCACGAAAAAAGAGTGCCACTCAATGCGCGCGCCACTAAAGAAAAAGAAAGAAACCACTCATATTTGTGCATGTGGTTTGCTTTTACCAGTTCTGTGCAGTAATGGCGAGAAGAAAAACAAAACATGGTTATTGAACTACGGGTCAACTAACTAAAACTTCTGTTAATCCACTATTACTCCAGTTCACTTCAGACGGCAGAGTTATGCCACACACGACCACTTTACAAAAGGCTCTACCAAGTTTGACGTGATGTTCGACGCGCCCTGCCCGACCTGTTGTATAGCGAAGAAGTCGTTTTTCCTATCTTTGAGTCAGTGATTGAAATTGTACGCAACAAAGGCGAAGGGGCTGAATACGCACTCTATCAAGATTTATTATATCGGTAATTGTAAGGCCTCACTAAGAAAAGCCCAAAAGTAGTATTATACCATCGTGACTTTCTTTCAATTGAGCCTGCGGCACCTTAGAATAGAATATATAACTTTCACACGTTTATTATATTAGCGCATTACAATTTATGAGTCAAGGGTTTTAGCAAACTAGCGCCCAGGAACACCAGGAGCACTCATATTGCATCAATATTGGCAAGCACAGTCATCGGGTGAAACTCACAGGTCAAGTGTGGCCTCTATTTACATCAATTTATTATTATTATTATTAATACTTTTTCAGTGCGAAGAAGTTTGAATAAAAAAAAACACACAGTTCATTCGTACACGTCAGCAAAATATACATGTGTGCCCGGAAGGGCACACAAGTAGACTTACGGCATATGTTTATGTTAGAAATTTGGCTCATAAACGTCTTTAACCATGCTTTTGCACCTTTCGAAATTGCCATGTAAACGGAAATCACTGGCCACACAATTATTCCTTCAATTTACCCGATTATGCGCGCAGCACTGCGATGCGCGGCTCGCAGTACAACTACGCTGTGACATTATAGGGCAGCGTAGCTTGGCTATACGGCGCCATAAAGCGCTCCGTCTCGCTACTGCTGCTCAGGCGACAACACATCCGATCGGCACTTGCGCGCTGCGCCAATCGAAAAAGGTTCGTGTGAAGTGCGATGACAGCTCCATTTTACGCCGCGTTTCTATGCGACAAAGGAGTAGGACAGAATGTCGTACTTGGCGGCGCCGCGTGCGCAATCAGGTTAAGTGAACGAAACGGTGACGCCAGTTTTAACTTGATAGCGTTAAGGTACCCGTGTCGCAGAAACTCCGGTGTAGGCGTCGGCGGTGGAGTTGTCCGTGAGCGAAAATTTTCGTATATATATATATATATATATATATATATATATATACATATATATATATATATATATATATATATTGGTATACGTGAATGCCGCGCCTTGCTATATGACACGCGCTGTATGCGGGTTATATTGCCACACCATTCTATAAATAAAGCTGCTCATACCTTGTTTTACATTCTTGACGAAGTTATTCCTCGGAATTTTGAGAATGACCGCCAACAAACAAATGTCACGAAACAACACACCGTCAGCGCATGGCTTTCACGTATGTTAAATCTTCTCAGATTTAGGTATCAACAGTGAGAAACAATAATAGAAGCCTGAAAATCATGCAGTTTTTTTGGCGCGACTGTGCACTACCTCCAGGATCGATCCACGCAAGAGGCCGCGTTTCTACCAGAAAGCGCGTCTTCATGCATCGCGTTCGCCGCAAGCGTTTCCCAGTACACATTGCGGTTACATAAGTTGTAGTTGCCGGGACGCGTGAGAAGCAGTCAGGGATCTTTGAATGCTGTCGGGTGCCACTCTTAAAGCCGAAGCTTAAGCGTCCTGCAATTATTTTCGGTCTACATGGCCGTGTTGAAATCTAGCAACACGGAACTAGACTTCTGTGACGATTCCCTTTACTTTTCTAGTACAAACATGTGCTTCCTAATTGGCCGACCACAGTTTACAGTGATTGGACACCGTGCCTCCACAGTCACCGAAGTATAATCTGGAGTGCCGCAAGGTTCAGTCCTTGGACCCCTTTTGTTTTTAATTTTCATTAATGATCTCCCCTCTGGTATTTCGTCATCCATCCGGCTCTTTGCCGATGACTGCGTGCTGTACCGCCGTATAACTCATACAATGATCAGTTGCTTTTACAGCGTGACCTCACTACAATTCAAAAATGATGCACAGAGTGGCTCGTGCAGCTAAACGTCAAAAACTTTAAGTTCATGCGCATGTCGCGGAAACACTCTTTCATGTCATACTTTTACTCTTTGCATTCCTTTCCTATTGAGCTGGTTGAATCATACAGGTACCTTGGTATCACCTTCACTAGCAAGCTTACATGGTAAGAACATATCCGAAATCTGGTTACTGCCACTAATCGATCCCTGGGATTCATAAGACGGTCACTATCATCATCACCCCCTGTGATCCGTCAACTAGCATATGAAACATTTATCCGTACTAAACTGGAATTCGAGTCGGCAATATGGAATCCCCATCAAGCGTACCTTGTTGAGCTACTGGAAGCCGTCCAAAATCGCGCGGCCCGGTTTATTACATCCCAGTACGACTATCGGCTAAGTGTTAGAAACATCAAATCATCCCTCCACATCCAATCATTAGCACATCGTCGAAAAATCTCATGCTTATGCCTCTTTCAAAAGCTCTATTACAATTTGCCGCATTTACGCGACACACTTCTTTTGCCACCCAACCGTACTTCACGCCGTCTCTCAAACAACCTCAGTATTCAACGTCTTCACGGCTCTACTGAATCCTCCAACAGCTCTTTCTTGCCGGTAGCTATTGCAGAATGGAATAGTTTACCGGACCGCGTAGTAATCGAACGTAACCCTATCAAGTTTCGAAACATACTAACGAACTTTCTGAGTATTGATGCTTAATGGATTTGACTTATTTGTACTACATCACACATTTTTTAGTGCATTGGTTATTACTTTTTGTGTTTGACATTCATCTGATTACACCTTCTTTACCCCTTATGAATGTTATTGTTATTGTTCCTTACTTCAGTCATGACTGTTTGAACCTTTCTTTTTTTTATGTATGCTCCCCCCTTATGTAATACCCCAACAGGGGTCTTTTAGGGTCAATAAATGATGATGATGATGATGATGATGATAAGCTTTGTTACTAAGACGTGAATTAATGTACGTAGCTTAATTAAACGATGGATTGCTCTGGTTTTCCTTGGAAATGATGTCAGCTTCGGCAAATAATTCATCTATAGTGACTTAATTCTACCACATTCGAGCGTCGTAATTCGAGCCAAGTGGCGTGCATAAGAAGATTCGGGCTTCTCGGCTGCAGAACACTGGATGGTTATTTCCTCCCTACGAATAGCGATCCAAATGCAAGTTTCCCCCGTGCGTTTATTTCCAGTCTCCGGACAGCAACGCGCCGCATGTTCGTTCCTCCCCACACCCGCAGCGGGCTTTCGCGGAGCCCCTCGCATTAACGCGAAAGCGTTAACGAGGCGATGTCGCCGAAAAACCGGCGACGGCGTCCCACGCCCTGCATTGGACGTCGTTTCAGCAAAAAGATTTTCGTACCATGCATACCCAAGTTTTCCACGTGACGCAAGAAATTTACTGAACTAATTGAATATCTCAAGCTAAAATACGCAAGGAAATCGTAAACTACGACTTACACACAACCTACAGAATCATAGCTCTCGGATTGTAATTTGAATATACGAGAAAACATAATTATGTTATGCGAAAACTCAAAGAAACTTTTCCAGCGTTTATACAATGCATAGACCGGAGACGGCGGCCGCCATTTGCGCACGCCGGCGCGTAAATATGTCAGAGTCCACGGAGCTGCGCGCCCACGTCCTTGAAACACTTTTAGATGGCGCTCGCCTCCGCCGCATCACGGCCCAGCAAGAAACCGCGTTTCTACGAGAAAACCTGCCTTCGTGCGTAGCGTTCACCGCGAGCATCGGCCGGTAAACCTTACGGTTACATACTCTGCAGTTGCCGGGAAGCGTGAGCAGCAGTCAGGGATCTTTGAATGCTATCGCGTTCCACTCTTGAAAGCGAAGCTTAAGCGTCCACCAAATCATTTAGCGGGACATTTAATCAAGCATCGCTGCTTGCTATTTCGTGCTGTACGTGGAGGCTGGGTACAATAGTGCTGCGCCGAACCCATCATGGCAGCCTCATTACAGCAACTCATATCGATGATTTTGGCTTTTGACGCTAACAAAGAAACTCTTCGAGGGTCGCAGATTTGTCAAAAGAGTGCGTCAAATCGGTCTTTGATTTCCTCAGTCGTTTACTTGATCAACTAGAGAATGGCGCACTACTGTGCTACTACTGGGCGCAAAGGAAGAGATCGAGTTGCTGGGCAAGCCCACGCTCTTTCTCGCCCTCAGTGCGTCCGAGGTCCACAATGAACGCTTGCTCGAGCTCATCGTAAGAGTAAATAAAGAGCTAGTCGAGGTAGACCACCGCATGGTTGACGCCACAAATTGCTTCGCATAACTTCGGCTCCCAGAGTTCTGGGATTTGCATAAATATTTATATAAGCACATAGTTTGCTTCAATGTGCTCTCAAACGGTCCGGTTATTTAATCACAGAACGGAATACAAGGACTGCCTCCTGTATAGTTCATACTGTCCCTAAACAATAATTAAGCAGATCATGCACTGTTTGAAGTCCTGCTCATGGTAAAGTTCTGTTTTCTATAAGAAATAAAATTATGCCTGCACCTGATTCCTGTAAGCACGAAGCATTCCTATAAATAAATGAGTCGGCTATGTGAATCTCAGTCGCAGATAGCAGCTTGTATCCAACAAGAAAATGCAATCCCCTGAGAAAGCATGGCCGCTACATCTAACGTGCAAAGGTTTCTTTGTTTGTGGTTAATTTCTTATCGTCCGCTCCGGCGAGCGGCCAATTGGGGTGATAGCGGGAGCGTGGTTTCTTGCAAGCTAATGATGAAGAAAGAATTTAAAAAAAGAAGGGTACGGAGACGAAAAGAACCGTCGCAAAATAAGGTTACCTGCGATGCAGGCATCTAAAGCAGCCCGCCTGGTTTTGTCCGCAGCCTTTCTTCCTATACTTCGCCCCGACGGCTGTTCACTGCGGCGGGCTGAACGATTCGCTCCAGGCGCCCAAGGAGTACGTGGCCAAGTACGCCTACCTGGGCGACTACGACAGGCAGGTTTTTGCCGGTACGTTTCCGCGCAAGGCCAGCTCCTATCGAATAAATTCTGCGCGTCTGTTTGAAGAAGGGGCGTCTTTCTTTCTTTCTTTCTTTCTTTCGCAATGTTTTTTTTTTTTTCACCGCAATAACAGCTCCCTTGTTGGCCGAAACCTTGCTTGTTATCGACTTGCCTACCACAATTTGCTTCAGCCTGCGGTCGGAGGTCGCTTTTCCGTACGAACTGCCTTCGCGAGGCAGGGTGCAGAACCTCAAAGATGAAAGCAATAGAGAGAGAGAGAGCGCACATCTGTCGTGAAGTAAAAAATGCTGTGCAGTGGAGTTGAAAAGTTTGTATGAAAATTTATGAAGAATTGTCATGAGTCCCAGAGGCGGGTATTTTTGATGGTTTGCAACAAAGCAGCAGTCCACGGTCAGCAAAGGCCATAGGAAAGCTTCTGCGGCGTGCCCGTAAACCAAACAACACTGTAATGCCAATTCAAAGAACGTGGACCCATTGAGACCGAAAGCATTGTTAGAAAGGTGTTCAGACTGATACCAAGGACTTTGAAACAAACAAGCTTTCTCACGCGAAGAGATGCCCTGCAGACAGGCCCGCACGATTTTTCTTGTCATGCGCAGAGTGCTCGCGCTTATATTGTTTTTCCTTTTAAACCTCTTCACCGCTCTCTCTCCTTCCGAACCTCGTTCATGACCAATAAATATCATCGAAGGAGGCTGTTGTGGTGTGTTTTCTCCAGCATAAAGCTACAGACACAGCAAAAGTTCTCTTCCTCGGCTCCCTTCTTTATTTATGCAGACTGTAATATCTTCCATCGAAACCTGCACTTCCGTCGTCTTATCATCCTCGCAAGGACACCATTAACTACATCGATACTCGAACGTACGCTTACAACTAGTGTGGCGGCACACACTTTTGTTTTGATTCACGTATGTAAACACGCACCTCCTTAACCGCAATGTGAAATGACCACTGTATCCATTAGGACGCTGTTCTCCCACCATTTATTTACTTTTGTGTCAGAGTTTTAAACCTCTTTAGTTTACTTCAAACGATCTCGGTGAAAAACACGAACACTGGGGCACGGGAACCTTTTCTTATCTTTGTTACCTTTCCTCGGAGAGAGGGAGATAGTGACAAGGGAATTCACTGGCCTGCCTCTGGCGATACGTTTAAAGATTCGAAAATGATGTGGTGTTGGTAGGTTCAAGCTGAGGTAAAGGCGACTCCTCTGTGACCACATTAACCATCTTCGTTCACAGAACTTGTAACCAACCATTTTCTTAAACAATTATTTCTCACGATGTTTTCGCTATATTATAAAACCCCACCCCTTATGTAATGCCCCTGCGGGGGACTGTTAAGGTAATAAACTGAACTCAACTAAACTACAGCCCCCTCACTTTTTTGTATATCAAAATGTGCTGAAGTAGTCTTTTTCTTATCTTTGCTTTTTCTATGTTTTTCACTCCGCTTAGTACTTTCTTATTAGCATCGCCGGATACTATATCTCTCAAAATGTACACACAATTTAAAGTATCTGTTGAAGATGTCGTAAACACTGTGGACTGTAAATCTATGTTTTGTACAGAAAAAGATCGGAATTTGTCCGTGTTCGTTTTATACACAAAATCGCAGAGACTTGACCTGCAAACAGTACTTTTCACTTATTGCATCCTCTGCTCGTGCCGTGTTTAGTACGCTTGACTTTTCTTGTCTGGTTCAGTAAACATGGCGTATTCCCCAAAATTATTATTAAAATGGATGCAGAAACGTATGAAACGGTTGCTTGTAATCGTTAGCATGTAGTCGACAGAACTTGCAGTGCTGCGCTACCTAAGACACCCTAGAAGACCAAAACAGTTGATCACTACTACTTTCCGTCTCGATTGATTACAGAGAGGGCGTTGCACCAGGTCCTGCTGGATAAAAAAGCCATACGGTCTCATCAAGCGGCCTATACGTTGCATTAGCCCGTTACATTGCTGTTCCCTTACTCGCTTTACATGTTTGCAACCTCGATACATGTTGAACCTCGATTTTACAAATATTGTCACGTGGTAGTGACGTCTAAGAACACAGTAGCAATACTGTGAAAGACGAAACTAACTTTTATTGGGCGAACCTGTGCCCACAAAAACAGGCTACACTTAAAGAACGGCGACAACGGCGAACACAGTCGGCGATTGTCAAAATTTGATCAGCGAGTCAAGCATGTCGGCTTTTATACATCATTCGTCGAATGTTCCAGAGTAATCGCTGGGACCCGCGTGTCTTCCACAAAGTTCTACACTAATCACGTCGCGCATACATGCAATCAGATTGCACAAGGTTCGGTGACAGACTGCGAATGGAACCATCGATAACATTCCAGAAACTTCTTATACATGCAGACGCGTCCTGCGCTGTGCGATAACATTTGTGAGGCGGCGAAACGTGGTCACCCGATAAAGATAAACATGTACACGTGTCAACATCTTGCTGACGCTGTACGGCACGCTCGCAAAATTTGCCTTGTTAAGTGTTATAGAAGAGGACCTGAGTTCTGCGTAAGACAGCCTAAAGTAACGTGATGCCTAAGTTAACTGCGATAGACGAAAGCAGTAACGAATGCCTGGCTCATTGGCCTTCAGGATACGGCTTAGATCCGGGAGTTGAGATGCCGACAACACCAACAGCGGCCGCATGTGGTTTCATGCTGAGTCCCTTGTTTTTGTACGCTCTTTCGAAGCACAGTGTGCACCGCTCATATAATCTTGTCACGTTGCCGCCATCACCGTGATTCTATCGATCGTGTTATTGAAAATGAGCTATCGAAAAGCAGCCGAGGCACCACGATAGGAATTAGTAATGTCGCTTTTCTCAACAACGCGCAGTCTACCCATGGATTGCACAGATAGGGAGAAATTGTTAATGCGCATATGAAAGACAGAGCTAATTAGTGAGAATGCCCCGTGTCTTCGTGGGGTCGGCTTAGCTTCCACGCCTTGACAGTAGCCTAAATATATAATTTTTATTTTGCTTCGAGCAATTATTCCTGAACTGGTGGTGAACGAACTGTGACAAAGCGCAGATTTACATTGTAATACATAGATTACAACCCCAAACTTCTGTAAGAAAGAAAAAAGCCAGCAAGTGACATCTCGCTGAGTCTTCTACTTTTTTTTCTTAATAAAAGCAGATGACGACATTGATGCGTCAGAACCATGGACAAGGACAGTTTCTGCTAAGCACCGAGACGCTATTTCCTGCGCAACTGCACGGGGCGCAGTCTTGCGCTGACTAAGCGCAAACAATAATATGCAAATCCCTCATATTGTACCCCACGAATGAATTGCAGAAATTGAAGAGCATTGTACTCTGCTTGGAGGCGCAAGACGTGCGTTGAACCATGACATGCAAAAAAATAAAAGCACATTTCCCGTGCCCTTTATAGCCGTATCGATCGGCAGCTCTCCAGTGTTCCTCTGGAGTCGTGGTTTTTCCCAGCAAGAGCCACCACCATCAGCTTCAAGACATGCCACTCCACGACATGGTCGGTTGCGTAACTTGCAGCTCTTCGAGCAGTATTTCGTCTCGTCAGCCAAAAACAACCTCGAAGGTGGTCGATATTGAGCGACTCGAAGGCACCACTGCAGTCTTTGCTATCAGCCCTGCGGCGCACACCATACGAAGTGGTATTTGAGATTTCAGAACTGATCTATACCTCGGCCCAGAAAGTACACCGCCTAACATTTCAGTTGCATCGAAGTCCCTGCGGCGTCATAGGTAATGAACATGCCGATAATGCTGTTCGGTAGGCTCTTCAAGGCAGCAAAGAAGAGTCGATACTTTTATCAAGGGCATATTCCACTAGAAAACTTGGAATGCTCCCACGGGATGTCATGTTCTCCATGTGGAGCGCACCCCAAGCTTTTAAGGCCAACCGGCTGCACCACTCCAACTTCTCTCCGCCTTCGCATCGCAGCTAGATTCTGCTGAGGCGAGGCTACCGTGCCTTGTCGAATATGGCTAGGAGTGGCTTTCGCTAATTCTTTTGATTTCCGAATCGGATGGGCCGACAAAGCCTTGTTTGATGACTGTGGTAGCGAGGAGACTCTTCAACGTGTTCTGTGTGGCTGTCTTCGCAATCATTTACAGAGACGATCGCTAGTAATCGCGAGAGCGCGCTTTGATCAAATGCCGTTAACAGAGGAACTCATTTTAGAATTGCCGAACTCACAAGCAATTGCAGCAGAGGGCGTCGGGGGCACTGGTGAGTTCTTAAGGTCAACAGCGGTTTTACAGCACAAGCGGTTTTAGCCTGAACTGATGTTTGTAGTGATAGAAGTGCTAAAGTGTGGTTATAGTATGCGGTGAAAGTGACTGGCTGTGATTGTGTATATGTGCTCTCTTGCTCTCTCTCCCTACTTTATCTCCTCCCACTTCATCCGCACTGTGGAGTCGCAAACAGAATTTTTCCTCCTGGTTAACCTCCCTGCCTCTCATCTATCTATCTATCTATCTATCTATCTATCTATCTATCTATCTATCTATCTATCTATCTATCTATCTATCTATCTATCTATCTATCTATCTATCTATCTATCTATCTATCTATCTATCTATCTATCTATCTATCTATCTATCTATCTATCTATCTATCTATCTATCTATCTATCTATCTATCTATCTATCTATCTATCTATCTATCTATCTATCTATCTATCTATCTATCTATCTATCTATCTATCTATCTATCTATCTATCTATCTATCTATCTATCTATCTATCTATCTATCTATCTATCTATCTATCTATCTATCTATCTATCTATCTATCTATCTATCTATCTATCTATCTATCTATCTATCTATCTATCTATCTATCTATCTATCTATCTATCTATCTATCTATCTATCTATCTATCTATCTATCTATCTATCTATCTATCTATCTATCTATCTATCTATCTATCTATCTATCTATCTATCTATCTATCTATCTATCTATCTATCTATCTATCTATCTATCTATCTATCTATCTATCTATCTATCTATCTATCTATCTATCTATCTATCTATCTATCTATCTATCTATCTATCTATCTATCTATCTATCTATCTATCTATCTATCTATCTATCTATCTACAACCGTTGTTACCGCGCACAGAGAAGGTGACGGTATTCATTAGCGACCGCAGTGTTATTCTTTTCTTACAAGAAGCCGTGTGAATGAACTTGTTGGTTTTCGCATTCTCTGTCTTCGAAGACACCGTCTTTTTAGAGCTCTGTGTGCCCTGTCGTGTGCGTTTTAAGATGTATGTACTAATATTAGGGAGCTGGCCTAACGGCTGAAGTGAGGGCTTCAACAGAAACGGTGATTCTGCGGTGCCTTTGAAACAATATTTAGGCGGCTGAAGACTAACCGCATCGCCCAATTCATAATTGCAAGCGTCTCTGGCGAGGTGGCCGTGCATGTGCCTATCGTCTGTCCTCCCCATTCTCGCACATAATGGAACTCGTGAGTCATAACGATGTTCTCTTGGGGGGCGCCTACAGAAATCTCATTATTTTGAATAATCGCTTATGTATTGAGCGCCCGTTTGCTCCCTATATGCTTGAACTATTTCCTGCCGAACGGTAACCGTTGTTCTCTTCTTCTGTTCAGCTTTCGTTCGGGTTTGGACACGCTCTCGGTATATCGGTTCGGGTCCAGGTTCCGTTCCGGCTAGAATACCATTTCGGCTATGGTTTTCGGTTTGAATTCAGTTCACCATCCTGTTTCATCTCTATCTATCTATCTATCTATCTATCTATCTATCTATCTATCTATCTATCTATCTATCTATCTATCTATCTATCTATCTATCTATCTATCTATCTATCTATCTATCTATCTATCTATCTATCTATCTATTTATCTATCTATCTATCTATCTATCTATCTATCTATCTATCTATCTATCTATCTATCTATCTATCTATCTATCTATCTATCTATCTATCTATCTATCTATCTATCTATCTATCTATCTATCTATCTATCTATCTATCTATCTTTTTTAATATTCTATAAATTCCCTTGTACAGCTAAATGGGGAATTGTGTGATGTGTTCTGGGTATTCCCGTCAGAGATATTCTTTTTTGCTCGTCTGTACCAGACACGTACGTTGTATCTGCAACTCTAAAGTGCAGCTACGTCTAATCACACGAGTGCTTTATTTTCGCTTTTTTTTTCCTCCTATCGCGAGAATCTGTTTGGCGACCACGTTCTCAGCTGCACAATGACTTGAATCAATATATGATCGATTGATTGATTGATTGATTGATTGATTGATTGATTGATTGATTGATTGATTGATTGATTGATTGATTGATTGATTGATTGATTGATTGACATCTTAACCGCGTGCAAGCATGTGGTACCTTTTGAGCATTTTCAATTATTGTCTATGAATGCCATCTGACCTCGTGCTAAAAACCTGCAAGTTGTGGTTCTCAATGACGCAATCTTTTCCGTACTCGCGTAGCTATGCTGATGAATGATTATCACGGATGGAAGAAAGTGCTGGCGGAGTAGCTGCTTCGCACCAATATACACAGAGTTCCCTACAAACATTTCTAGAGAAAGCACCAAATCTGCTATCGTTTCGCTAGAGCGGGTAGCTAAAAAGTGCATGTGTTTGTTTAATCTTCGGGGTTGTAGAATCGAACGGTCTTGTGTCTTTCTTTTTTGCACGTTATCCTTCTAAATTGTCAGGCAATCGGAGGTTTGTACGCACAGGAAGGTCATAAGCATCGGATCACATGCGTAATAATTGCAATCATCATCATCATCATCGTCAGCCTCTTCATGTCCACTGCAGGACGAATTAAGGCCTCTCCCTGCGATCTCCAATTACTCCTGTCCTGCGCCAACCGATTCCAACTAGCACCCACAAATTTCCTAATTTCGTCGCACCATCTAGTCTTCTGCCGTCCTCTACTGCGCTTCCCTTTTCTTGGTGCCCATTCTGTCACCCTAATGGTCCAACGGTTATCTAGTCTGCGCATTACATGACCTGCCCAGCGCCATTTCTTTTTCTCTTAATGTCTATCAGAATATCGGCTAAAACCCGTTTGCTCTCTGATCTAAACCGCTCTCTTTCTGTCTCTTAAAGTTATGCCTAGCATTCTTCGTTCCATCGCTCTTTGCGCGGTCCTTAACTTGTTCTCAAGCTTCTTTGTCAGCCTCCAAGTCTCTGCGCCGTATGTCAGCACCGGTAAAATGCACTGATTTTATACTTTCCTTTTCAATGATAAGGGTGAGCTCCCAGTCAGGAGCTCATGATGTTTGCCGTATGCGATCCAACCCCTTTTTATTCTTCTATGAATTTCCTTCTCATGGTCGGGGTTCCCTGTGATTAGTTGATCTAGGTAAACGTACTCCTCGACAGACTCTAGAGGCTTACTTGCGATCTGGAGCTCTTGTACCCTTGCTAGGTTATTTATCATTATCTTTGTCTTCCGCATATTATTCTTCAGTCCCACCCTTACACTCTCCTTGTTAAGGTCCTCAATCATTTGTTGTAACACGTCTGCATTGTTGCTGAATAGAACAATGTCAACGGAAAACCGAAGGTTGTTGAGATCTTCGCCGTCGATCTTTACTCCTAAGCCTTCCCAGTTTAATAGCTTGAATACCGCTTCTAAGCATGCCGTGAATAGCATTGGAGAGATTGTGTCTCCCTGTCTGACCCCTTTCTTTATAGGTATCTTCCTACTTTTCTTGTGTAGAATTAAGATGGGTGTGGAATCTCTGCAGATATTTTCCACGGTATTTACGTAAGCAGTCTGTACTCCTTGATTACGCAATGCCTCTATGACTGCTGGCATCTCTACTGAATCAAATGCTTTTTCGTGATCTATGAAAGCCATATAGAGAGGCTTATTGTACTCCGCAGATTTCTCGATAGAATGGTTAATGACATGGATGTGATCCATTGTAGAGTAACCTTTCCTAAAGCCAGCCTGCTCCCTTGGTTTACTAAAGTCCAGTGTTGCCCTTATTCTATTGAAGATTATTTTGGTAAATATTTTATATAATACTGGGAGTAAGGTAATTAATGGGCCTATAGTTTTTTAGTTCTTTAACGTCGCCCTTTTTGTGGATTAGTATAATGTTTGCATTCTTCCAGTTTTCTGGGACCCTTGCAGTCGATAGACACTTCGTATAAAGAGCCGCCAGCTTTCCTAGCATTATGTCTCCTCCATCTTTGATTAAATCGACTGTTATTCCATCCTCTCTTGCCGGTTTCCCCCGTTTCATGGCTTGCAAGGCCTTCCTGACCTCATCTCTAGTTATAGGAGGAGTTTCTGCATATTGTTCATTATTGTTTCGCATAGAGTGCTCATGGGTCCTCTGGGTACTGTAAAGGGCAGTATAGAATTCTTCCGCTGCTTTTATTATACCTTCTAGATTGCTGATGATATTACCCTGCTTATCTTTCAGTGCATATATCTTGGTTTGTCCTAGGCCAAGTTTCCTTCACACTGATTTCAGGCTGCGTTCATTTTTAACGGCTTCTTCAGTCCTTCTCACGTTATAATTTCTAATATCATTTATTTTCGCTTTATTCGTGAGTTTTGACAGTTCCGCGAATTCTATCTTATCTCTTGAGTTGGACACTTTCATTCTTTGTCGTTTCTTTATTAGGTCCTTTGTTACTTGGGAGAGCTTGCCTACTGGTTGCCTGGGTGCCTTGCTTCCCACTTCAATTGCTGCCTCTGAAGACAGCCTCGTTACGGTTTCATTCATTACTTCTATGTCATCATCATCATCATCATCATCATCATCGCTCTGTTCTAAGGCTGCATATTTGTTTGCAAGTACCAGCCTAAATTTGTCTGCTTTTACCCTTACTGCATAGGTTGATCTGTTCTTTCTTGACCAATTTTACTCGTTTTCTGTGCAAATTGAGGTGAATCCTGGCCCTCACTAACCTATGATCACTACACTTTACCCTACCTATTACTTCTACGTCCTGCACTATGCTGGGGTCGGCAGAAAGTATGAAATCAATTTCATTTCTTGTTTCACCATTAGGGCTTTTCCAGGTATATTTTCTGTTGCTATGTTTCCTGAAAAAGGTGTTCATTATTCTCAGCTTATTCCTTTCTGCGAATTCTATTATACCGCAATATTTTGTTAAAAATTATCAATTCACGAATTCACAAAGCCGCTTGACGCCCCAGAGGAATGAAGCTGAAACAAATACACATGTAATTCCCATCATTCTTGTGCTGATTGAACGGCCCCACCTACAGCTTCCGTAGACACTACCACAAGACTTCCTCCCAGTAATTTTTTTTTCTAAGTTGCACATCATAAGCACTCCGCTGTAGCTAGAAGGTTCCCCACAATAGCTTCGAACCTTGAAAATTGTAGCTTGTTGTGAGCATGGCCCAGAACCACTAAAAAAAAAAAAAAAATCGGCAGACACACTTAAGAGTGCTTACATGTTGGAATGCGAATGCATTATACCGATTGTACACCTAGGAACGCCCTGAACGCGTTCATTGGCTGCACCATGACGTTCCCAATGATGCACGCACTATAGGCACACCTTTAGTCAGCCAGAACCGTGGAGCCGCCGTGGCATCGGGAAAGTGTGCTTCTCTTGCGTTTAATTCCCACCTAAACCGTAATTTATCTCATTTTGCTTCTCGAAGGCATTTATTTACTTTGTTTACAGGAACTTCCCTGAGAAACTTGACGTCAACCCGAGCATTTTCGACGTTTTTTTTTTTTTTACTCTTTGAGCCTTCGGCCATTTTTGGTACCATCAATCGCTCACGCCGCCGACTACAATAGATTTTCGCGTAATGGGGCATATAATGCTTTCGCGTTAAATAGTGTGACAACCAGTCATTCTGAAATCAAAATCGCATGCTTTTCTCGAACGGCATGCTTGTCGTGGTAGGCAAACTTCCTGAGTCAGTGACGCACCGATTGTGGTATTGCAAGGTGTGTGCCACCGACCGATGGTACAGAGACTAGCGTTTCCAATCAGTCGCAGCAACTCACTCTCATCCAGAGAAGTAAGCGGTTGAAAAAACATTGGAAATTTCGGGAAAAAACTTTTTTTTATTTTTTTCAACCAGGATAAAACTGGGGAAAAAACACAGCTTCCCGCAGATTTCTATTATGATGCGACTCCTTTCGACGTATCTAAAGGTTTCTTTTTAGAAGGCTGTTGTCCACGCCGTCATGAAGAGCAGGCTCAAGTACAACAGATGCAAGAGGAACAGGCTCACATAATGCGTGTACTCAGCGGCCGTGAGGAGTTTTGTGGGCGGCCTATTCACATCTCTGCTAATCTCCTAGACCCAAGGTACCGTGGCAAGAACCTTGGTGACGCGCAGATTATGGTCACCTTTGACTGGATTTCCCAACAGGCAGAGCACCTCTCGCTGGCAGTTGGGAAAATTCTGTGTAACGTCGCAGAATACGGAATCTGCAAGGAAATTTGCTCAAAAGAAGGAGTTTGGGTGTCTGCGAAGCACCTGGATCCATCCACGTGGTGGCAAGGATTTTGCTTCAACCAACCGTTCAGCCCCCTCGCTTGTCGCGTACTGTAGATTCCCCCTTCAATTCTACGGCATGTGAAAGCATGGCATGTGTTTGGAAATATGCACACCAAGCTACGCAAGAGGCTCGCAGGGTATCGAGTGCGAAAGCTTGTGTACGTGCACTCGAACCTCAATGTCCGGAAGGCTTCGTCCGCTGCACATCGAGGCATTGACGCGTCAAGCGGAAATGAATCGCATACAGATTGATACAGATTTCGGTCTTGGTGCTTTGATGTGAAAGCCATCCCTTGACCTGAAATCGTGCCTAGGGTTTGAACCTGGAAGTTCTGCTGGGACTTCGTGATGCAATAATGTAACACTAATATTCTTTTCAGGGTTAAAGAAATAAACTTTACTAGGGAGTTCTTGAGGACTAGTCGGTTCCTACTTGAAGGAAGGTTAAAACTGCTCGAAAGAAAAACGAGGACAAGCGTTGTGTTGTGTTCCTTTCGCTTGTCTCCGTTTTTTTCTTTTTTTTTTTGTCGCACAGTTTTAACTTTCCTTAAAGAAACAAATTTGTCAGGTTTTTCATAGCTCTGTGCGGAATCGTCTTTTTTCCAATTTTTCGTATTTTTCTGAAAAAGATAAACATGCAAGAAACCTGTTTTTTTCACGCCCCTCAAGACTTCATTAAATTTTACATCTCTACTATGGGCCTTTCTTGCGAAAACAACGAAGCACGAGTCAGAGTCAACAAAGCGATTCTTAAGTACAGGCGCATCATAATTTCCCACCGAACATACAAAACTGATTCATCGCCGATGGTTTGATTGCCAAAAGACGACTTGTTGAAGAGTACTACTTACTTAAAGAAAGAGCCGTTGGAATGCGAAAGTAAAGGTGAATTTCCCCCTTGACATAAGTACGTGGTGAGGTAACGCCTAAAACCCAAAACCAGTTCAAGACTTCAAAGTGAGAGCACTCTGAACAAATAAAGCACCCATTTAGAGCAGCACACAAAACACGGACCTATAGAAAAAAAGAAGTGAGATCGGCACTTCAGTCAATCTGTCTTTTGTGCGCTGCGTTGCAACCCGCTCGGTTTGCTTCGTGAACAAATTATCTACAAGGGTTCGTGTGCGTCTATGTAAAAGCTCGAATGTTATAACTACACGGAAACTAGTTTGCTAGCTATATCCTCTTCTTTCTTGTGTAGATTCTCTGAAATTATTTTATATACAGCGCAACATGGTCGTTTTACGGCTATCATATTCGTACAAATTGTGCCCGCGGCGTCGCAGCAAAAGTTAGGACATAAGGAATACAATCTTTACATTTCTGGATTTGACCTTCGTTTTGTATTTTATTCTGTTTTTCTTTATTTCACGACTCTGACGGAATTGAGTTTACCAGTACTCCACTCGCATTTTTATATTTATAGTGTATGTCCTTAAAAAGTTAAATTCTGAGGTCTTCCATGCGAAAACCACAGTCTAATTATGAGGCACGCCGGAGTGGAGGATTAATTTCGGCTCCCCCGGGGTTCTTTCACGCGCACCCAGTGCATGGTACACGGGCGTTTATACACTCGCCTCCATCGGCATGCGACCGTCGCAGTGGTAGTCGAACCCCCGACCTCCAGCTCAGCAACGCAGCACAGCGCCATAGCCACTGGGCTGTCATAGCGGGTATAGTGAATACCAGGTGTTTCGGCGAAGACGAAGGCATATTTAAAAATCGCCGATTGCCGATAGCACAATTCTAGTATTTGAACTGGTCTACTCGAAGAGCCAAACACTGCTTGCACGAGAAATCGAAATACATGGTTGACTAATTTTTAAAAATAACTAATTACGATATAACTAATTACCTTACGTCAAATACTCTTTTGGCAAATTGCAGCCGGTGAGACTGCAAGGCATATCCACTTGAAAATAATTCAGGGGATGACATCATTTTCGCCGTATGCGTCATCAAAATTGCTGTAAATATGCAGTGTCGTCCCACTTCTTTCTTCTTTTTAACAAAATGCCATGCTATGCACCGCAGCACAAGAGTGGCTGAACTGCTGATGTGTTTCTTCGCTAAGTTTATGGATTAATGTCTAGAAACTGGTCTTATCCTGAGAATTCGTTTCAATTGGATTCACCTTATGAACTCACCGGTTACAATTTATAAATTGCAATATGTGCTGTATTGTAATGAGTTAGAAAGTTCATTAGATATTTTGTTAATTCATCAATTATGCATTTTGATTTATCGAACAAATAGTATCCGCCTGCTTGGGCAATCCAGCTCAAGGATTATAATTGTGATATATCTACCGCAGGTGATTTTTCGTTTGAGTTCCGTCCGGGATATTTAACTTTGCAATACAAAATAAAATAATGTGCCCCGACAGGCTTTATATAAACAGTTCAGCATAATCTAACCCAATGTTTTTACAAAACGTGCGCGTCGCAGACGTATTCCTGAACAAATAACAGCTAAGAATGGTTAAGGCATAGTGGCTGATGGGAAAAAACAATGACCTGAGACGCCTCGCTGCGTTCACCTACATCCGAATTCACTTCCTCCTTTCGCTATTCCACACCTGCAGTCCTCAATGGAAGGTAGGGTATTACATGCACAATACTAAACCAACGCGGAGCAGGAGCCCTCCTGTAAGACGTAAGTGGACATGACAGGCGCTGGGGATTTTCAGCGATCTGTTACTTCACGCACTCAACGCAGGAAGCTTGGCCGAGCTGGACAACGCGGTGGGTGCCATCGTGGAAGCACTCTACAAGGGCGGCCTGCTGAACAACACGGTGATCGCCTTCTCAACGGACAACGGTGGGGCGCCCGTGGGATTTTCGCGCAACACGTCGCCCAATTGGCCCCTGCGCGGTTCCAAGGGCACTGTGGCCGAAGGCGGCGTGCGAGGCCCGGGCTTCCTCTGGACGCCCCGGCTGGCCACACGCGCAAAGGCCACCAAGCAGCTCTTCCACATCACCGACTGGCTGCCTACATTTTACGCAGCGGCGGGTAGGCAAGCTTGTGACGTCAAGCGAATGCGGTTGAGGTCACATACAACAAAACTAGGGTCTAACCAAGATGCATGGCTCTACAAAGCTTTCTTTAGCTTTTCACCTGGATTTTCAGCGTCTTACTTTTGCTTCTGAGCCGTGAGTTTAGTCCCACAGCCATGTAATAACGTTTGCGCTGTCAATCTGCAGGAGGCAATATGAAGAACGTGCCCCAAATCGATGGCGTAAACCAGTGGCAGTCGCTGACGCTGGGAGCGCCGTGGCCTCGTAAGGAGGTGCTTTACAACATCGACCCGGTGTGGGGTCAGTCGGCCATACGCGGCGAGCGCTTCAAGATCATGGAGGACCACAACAACACGGTGTTCCCCAACTACGAATGGTACGACCCAGTCGGTGGCTTGGCTCCCGACCACTGGAACACGCTTCACGAAGCGAGGCAGGCTTGCCTCGCGGCTCAGGTACGCCACACCTTCGATGAGGAGGAGTTCCTTATATAGGAAAAGCGCCCGCTGTTTGGGAACTTCAGAGGGCGGTATAGGGGTATATATCGGGAAATAGGAAGTAGTCTCCACGGAGTCCGGTATCACTGCAAATGCGCGAACTCATACAACCACAGAAAGCTGAGCAAGTCGGCAGGTATTCATGGTGTGGCTAGTGTAGTCTTGCAAAACAAAGACTAAAGAAGAAGAAACAGGACAATACGAACACACTGTTTGCGCTTCGTACGTCTGCCTTTCGGTACCAGGAACTGCGATTGACCACTGCCCCGCCTCTCCGTCCCTTCAACAACGAAGCAATTACAACGGCTCTGAGGAGCACTTTTACTTGAGACCTTCAAGATGTAGTTCATGCATTATCGGGACGCTTCGTGGCGCCTTCATGGCGCCTTCATGGCATCATCATGGGAGACCTCCAAGTTCTGCCGCCATTCTTTCTTGTTTTGGACATCATGTACATACGAGCTCGTCATTGACGTTAACAATCGGCCGTTGTTAAGTGAGCGTCGAACCACGAAGCTGTCAAATAAGGGAAGCGCATTCCTCGTGCCATTGTAAAGGTTTCGCGGCCAAAACCTCCTTTAGGAGTGCAAGAACACGACCAATGTGGTGTGCTCACGCAAATTCCGACTATGCTCATAATCACTAAAACAGTAACATGACAAGAAAGATCACTTGCTAGTTCTCCAATTAGTGATTTTTAGAAACCATTAAACGTTTTGTCGATATAGTTGAGGTAGAGAGAGGCATTTTCTTGCCCCCCGAATTATTCAGGAAGGCTTGGGGTTTTTAATTAATCTACTACATAAATAGCCAAAGCGTCTAAAACTCCAGACATAACCATGCGTACATTCATTTTCTTCGAAACACACTCAGAAATTATTTGCTAAAGTATGCTGACAAGTTATTCACCGAGAGCATGACTCCCCTTTAAGCGAACGTGTTTCTGCTTTCAGGCGTGTGCCTAAATCTTTAGAGTACGTTATTAAATAAGGTATTTCTCCATAGGGCCTGGGGACTTCTTTCTAAAAGTTTCTGCCAAGCACTGAAGTTTTTCTAACTAGGACTCCATCATCGCTCGTTTTCATTCCGTACATGGGACACGCACCCTAACATGACTAATTGCAGAGTTAGTGTGTGAAACACTACTAATTATTTATCTCGCCAAGTTGATGTGAGAGAATTGCACTACCTCGCATAGAATATTTCTGACAAGGATGTTTCCACAAACAGAGATCACACGGCGTGTTTTAGTATGTAGTAGTTCTTGCATAAAGCAACCACTACAGTTAGTCCCGGAGTCCTGAATAGCAGAACAATCTGAGTGGCTACTGCAAAGGCTTGCGTCTTGACTTTACTGCACCCGCGCTTTCACGTGCAGGTGTTGTCCTGCTTCCACGGAAAGACCTTAGAGACACCAAAGGAGCTACCGGATGCAGTGCTGACTGAAATTATGGTACAGGGAGGACAATACTGTCACCCATCTATGGGACCCTGCATGTATGACCTCGAGAACGACCCGTGGGAGAGGGTCAACATTTACCGCCCTGACCACCCCGTAAGCGAGCCTGCGGCTTTCGTGCACTCATTCTTAAGAGGAACCTTTAGTACGCTCATTTCCCTATTCAAGTACGTGTTACGTGGAGAATTGCTTAAGACGTGCTTGAAGTGCTTGAAAAAGAAAGAAATCTAAACAACTTCAAGCATACATTGTTGAACACCACCGTAACAAAGTGATGGTTAAGATACCAACGTTACCACTACACTATATGACTATGCCGGGATTGGGACCTTTGCAAACTTAGTTGATACTATCAATTTATCTGCGGCGGTGGCTTAGCGGCTATGGTGTTGCGCTGCTAAGCACGAGGTCATGGAATCAAATCCTGGCCGCGGCGGCCGCATATCGATGGGAACGAAATGCAGAAAGGACCGTGTTCCGCGCATTGGGGGCACAGTAAAAATCTCCTTGTGGTCAAAATTAAACCGGAGCCCCACTACGACGTGCCTCATAATGAAACCATGGTTTCGTCACGTAAAACCTCCGAATTCATTCATTAAACGCGAATTAGGTGACGCGCCGGAACTAGCACCTCACTTTTGCTAGATTCTTTCATATTAATTTGTTTTTTGTAGGCAGAAATTCGGCGCCTAGATCTGCAATACTGATTAAACATCCGTTAAAATTTAACCCTTTTTTTTCAATATACTCAATTTCATTAAACTCGTTTCCACAGCTGCCTAATAAGAACGGCGCATTTTTTGTGTACTTGAATGGGGGGAGGGGTTCAAATTTCTTCTTAATCTTAAGCGCAGCTGTCGAGCTCCTAGCTGTCATATCTTAATGCTGCTTAGACGTACCCACCATCCCTTACACTACGTTGTCAGCCACTCTCCTCTCTACCAAATTTGTGGTGTGTACGCATGTTAGAATTTTCGAACACGCATTCACTGCTGAACGTCTCGAAACATATTATATTGTATTTGTTCAAGTATGTCGGCTCGCTACGACTACAAGGTGCCGCCTGTCCTGAGAAGGACCCATGCTTTTATCCCACCGCCTGCTTCAAATGGTCGTTGCAAGGTAGACAAGGGTGAAGTTTCCCTTTATTGGCAAGCGACCAAGAATGGCGTGCTTCTGATGAGTAGTGCGTGTATGAAAAAAAAAAGAACAATCGAATCTTCTTTTGTCCCATTTCGTCTTCACGCTTCTTTTTCTGCTTATAGAAAACCGGAAAAGAACATAATGCGTTTTAGATCCGATACTTGAAGCCCACATCTTTAGAATATCTTGTTCAATAATCCCGGGGTCCAATTCACAAAGCTTTCCTTTCGCACCTTCTCTTTGATGTTAGGCGGCCGCCTTCACCAAAATTAAGTCTATCATCACGATCGCGCTGGCATCTCCTCTTACGAACAGCTCAAGCGTTGCAACTTTTTTTAGTAATACGGGTGTAGAAATTATTCGAACACCTAGGCCAAATCAAATTTGCAATTTTGAGCCGTTGCTTGCCAAGTATCATATTGTCAATTTTGTTCTCGCTTCGATTTGTCCTCGTCTTCGTTTTCCATACACGGACGTGGTATAGCCATCGTGCGACAAAAGAGACGCTGCCAGGCATGAAACAAAAAGAAACCGAGCGTTCTTGCGTCGAAGAACCACTCAATTTTATGTCCCTACGTATGGAGACTCATTTCGTTGTCCTACTTAACACCAGCCACTTTATATTCATTCAAACATTCGGCTAAAAGCACTCGCTGGGTATGGAAATATTTCAATGTATGCAGCAGTGGCCGCCTGCAGAAAAAAAAGACAGAAAAAGGTGTGATCACTTTAGAGACAAATGTGAGTTTCCAGCGCACCCTGGTACATTTTACGACGTCTTGACCCTGCCGCTGCTGCTGTCCTTCCCGTGATTAAAACACAAGAGGCAAAAAGGTTAGCGATCTTCACGCAGGAGCAGGACAACATTGAGGGAGCACGTGATTTGGTCTGTGTGCTCTTCCTACAGTTTGTCTTCAGCTCCTGGTTACGTCAGCCATTTTCATTTTTCCTGGCATGTTGCGTCTAAATCAGCAACACCTGAAAAAAAAAGGAACTATTCTTCCTGTTCAAATTGCAGCCGGAAGGAAACCGCGACGTCGTGGTTAAGTTTTGCCGCTGAATTCTCTCTCCGTCTGTCTTCATAAGAGATTGGAAGGAGTCCATTTCCTTTCATATAGACCGTGCTCGACGATTTCACTCTGCAGTAAGCCGGTGAACCCTTCTAGACGTATTGTTCTTTTTTTTCCCTTTGTTTTGATTGCCGCCCATCAGAAAACTCAGAACTGCGGTTCTGAAAAACAAAAACGCATTCTTTATGCGACATTTCTTCTAGATTTCTGTATAAGTGGAAGCATCAAGTGCAGGTTTAATATTTTTGAACTACTGGAAGGAAACGCTGACTGTATTACAAAAGTACATTAAAATGGCATCGTATTTAATTGTAGCGAGGCGCGCTGTGAAATGATGGTTCGGCCTCGGTACAGAAACCACTACGAAAAGCAGTAGCACAGTAGCGTCACCTGCATAGCGCTAACTGCTTGCGCTGTGCAGGTTCAGCAAAATCTAGGCGATTGTATTAAAACGACGTTCGTAAATTTCGTACACTCCCCAACAATGCAAAGTATAGGGTGCGCTACATTCTTCGTCGCTTCTGAAGCACAGAACAGACGGCTTGTCTTGTTATTAGAGCAACTGAATGAGCGGGCAACCAAAGGAAACATGATGGAGGGTAGCAGAGAACCAGAGGGCGACAAGAAATAATAATTAAAGGTATGGCGTTTTTTCGAATGACGCATGGCAAGAATAATTTTATATCTTAAGTATAAGCTGAATAATGCAGTGAAATTAATTAGGTTGTGGTTGTTGTTATTGATGATGACGTCAAGTTGAAGATTGATATATAAATTTCTATAGAAAAAGTAGGCTTGAAGAGTAATATGCAGAAGGCAAAGATAGCGTCCAACAGCCTAACAAGAGAAAAAAAATTTTTATTTACATTCAAATTGTAGAATCTTTGAATGGGTGCGTTTATCTAGGCGAAATAATCACAGAGCACCTATATCGTCACGATGAAATGTACAAAATAACACAAAGTAGGTCGGAGCGCATAGGTAGGCGCTGCCAAGTTATGACCAGCACTTTACTTTATCCTTTAAACCAAAAGTATAAAATCAAGCGCATACTTTTCCACTGCTCTCGCTGAACCCAAGCGCTTCAAGGAGGCCAGTAGTGCCTAAATCGACCGCTGGGCAGGCGTCTTCACATTCTAATAAAACATGCTCCATAGTTTCGCAGCTTTACTGCAGCAATCACATGCTTCTTCCCTGTTATATCTCGCTTTATAGGTGCGTGTTCTAAGGCATGCCGGTCTCGCTTCGAAAAGTAATGAGCTTCCCTTTGAGTTATCATAAATTTTTTCTTTCCTGATTTCGTTTTTTCCTGTTAAGTAGCTACGTATGGCAGGTTTCTTTTCCATTGCCGCCACCCATGAGATTATTTCAGCCTCTCTGACTTTCCGCTTTGCGTTCTTTGTTGCTGTGTTGCCCACACTACATGCCGCATACCTGCTGGTAAGCATTCTAGTTCTCTTCCTCCACTGTGAATCAAAGTTTTTCCTGTACATGTACCTCAACACTCTCCCAGCCCATTCACTTTCTTCCATATTCCTTAGTCGTTCTTCATACTCAATTTTACTGTGAGCTTCCCTCACTTCAAAACTTGTCCAGCCTAAACACCCTGCACAACTTCATTTGTAGTCTTCCCGTCAGCGCCCAATGCAATGCGTCCCACTGACCTTTGGTTCCTATCGAGTCCTGACTGTACCCCTGATTTAAAGCAAACAACCGCCTTTCCAAAAGTAAGTCCTGGAAACACTACACCTTTCCACATACCTCGGAGCACCTCGTACCTATTGTATCCCCATAGCGCTCTGTGCTTCATTATGGATGCATTTTCTTCCCCTTCACTATAGTTTATTCCTGTGTTTCCATACATCTAATGCCTTCGTTTATCCATATACCAAGGTATTTATATTCTGTTACCCGAGGTATTACCTGGCCCTGTATTGCCACTGACGGTTCACTGTTTTCATTGAATACCATAACACTTGATTTTCTAACACTAAATTTCAAACCTAGATTGTTGCCTTCCTGCCCACACATATTAGCTAGACGTTGCAAATCGCTTTGCTTATTATCTTGCAACACCATTTCGTCTGCATAAAATAAACCTGGAAGCTGCTGATCTAATACTGTACCCGCCTGTTTGAATGAGAGATTAAACCCGATATTACTTCCTTCTAGTGCCCTCACCCTCCTCACCATGTACACCATAAACAGCAGTGAAGATAAAGGGCACCCCTGCCTCAGTCCCTTGTTGATATCAACTTTCTCCTAGCTCCTCATCCCTTCCCATTCAACGCAAACTGTATTTTATAGGTAAATCTCTCTCAAAAGCTGTAGACAATCGTCACCTAAACCTTCCCCTTCCAGAATATTTCACAAAATGTTGCGGGCTACGTTGTCATACGCTCCTGCAATGTCTAATAAGGCCACACATAACGGACTGCTTCCTACTTTTGATATTTCAATACACTGAGCAAGAACAAATAAGTTATCGTCTAAACGCCTACCTATTCTGAAGCCATTCTGAAGTTCTCCCAAAATGCCATTATTCTCTGCCCATGCTTTAAGCTTTAATTTGATTGCCTGCATTGCTAGCCTGTATATTACCGATGTAATGATCAACGGTCAATACGAGTGATTTATTTCTCCCCTTTACCTTTATAAATTAAATTCATTCTACTTTGTCGCCAATTGTGTGGTATTCGTCTATCTTTTAAAGTTTTTTCCACTGCTTTCACCAGAGCTTCCTTACTTTTTGGTCCTAGTTCATTAATCAGCCTAACGGAAACCCGTCTAGCCTTGTGGCTGCGCGCTTAGGAATTTTCTCTTCGGCTTTCTTCCAATTGAAATTTGTCAGCACCAGCTCCTTTTCCACCTTGGTCTCTTTCATGCTCTTTTTTTCTTCAAGTACAACCTCGTCATTGCCTTGGAAAGACTCGGCTGTTATTTTTCGGACGTAATTTATTGCCGCTTTTTCTTCCAGTCTGTTTCCATGGTCGTCTTGAATATGTTGTATTGTCGTTGACTTCCTGCCGAATAATTTTATGTGGTTGCAAAATATTCTAGGTATGGCCTTCTTTTTCTCACGTATTTCTGACAACTAACGTTCACTTTCACCTTTTATCTTCGCTTGCACCAGTATTTGGACCATAACCCGCCGTGGTTGCTCAGTTGCTATGGTGTTGGGCTGCTGAGCACGAGGTCGCGGGATCGAATCCCGGCCACGGCGGCCGCATTTCGATGAGGGCGAAATGCGAAAACACCCGTGTGCTTAGATTTATGTGCACGTTAAAGCACCCCAGGTGGTCCGAATTTCCGGAGTCCTCCACTACGGCGTGCCTCATAATCAGAAAGTGGTTTTGGCACGTAAAACCCCATAATTTAATTTTATTTTATTTGGACCATATACTTTTTCTCCCGGTATATTTCCCATTTACTGGCAACTTCATCCTGCGGCAACTGCGCCTTCTTTGCCTGCCTGTGCTCTCGGGATGCTTTCTGTCGTTCGGCGATCGGTTCTCGTATCTCCCTGTTCCACCAGCTTTTCGGTTTCTTCTTTCCTTTCCAATGAACATGTTGTTTCTCTTTCGATATTTCTGCCGTTATTACACATAGAATCTCACTATATTCCCACTCTTTATTTGGCAATTTGCCAAGTCCTTCCTCGGCTCTAGTGATTATATTTGTTATTTGTTCAGCGTTCAAATTGGGACTGGCCATTTTGCACTCCTTGCTCTCTTTCCCAACTACATATCCCATTTTCAGAATGATACGTTTATGGTCACTCCCTATGCTGCTATACATTTCCTCACCAATGACTCTCAACTTGTCATGACTAAGGCCCCAAACCATATAACGCCGCCCCTGGGCGGATAGCCAAAACGCACGCAAGTTGTCGACGCGCTATCAACACGGCGAGGCACCGCCATTCGCACACCTCTCATAATATTCTCACACCGTGGATGTAATGAGGAAATGTGCAGGCAAAATGCGGGGTCAGCTGGCACAACATAGCTGAAGATCGCTGAGAGAGACCTTGTCCTACACTGCACACTAAATTGGCCGATGGAAATGACGACGACGTAATACACATGACCAAGCTAACGTGTGCAGCTATTGAAGTCGCAACGTTTCCTCCGCGTCAACTTCTCCTAAGGTAATTATTCGGAGAAACCTGTTTCTTTTTAATCTGAGATCATGATTAAACAGTTATTTCAACACGGTATAATATCGCAGAACAATAACTAATCAAGGACGACTTCAGGGCTAAGGGGCTAAATATATTCGTATAGATGATGTCTTACAGCACCGCGAACAGTATCGTACAATGGAAACTCAGGCACGAATTGTCGTAGCTTGATTATCTTATCCTCGTGTACTGTTCTCTCTGAGTGGCGACCACGCATTACTGCAGGGCTAACGCTAAACTTCCTAGAGCATTAGGGATTATACGCTATGAAAAATTCACGACGGTAGATCGATATTTATACTGTACATGTTTATCAATCCAATTTTCGAAGAATCCTTGTGGAGAGTTCCACGCAGAGCCGTTTGTGCATTAATAAAACTACCTACATCGTTCATGATCAAATGGCACGAGAATACATGGCACAAGAAGAGACGAAACATACTTGTGATGCGTCTTTCCCGGCTGTTTATTCGTGCTGTATACAGGGTAGTTCAACAAGGCATTATTACTTTGGGCAATTACCGGGAAGGTTGAGGGAAAGCGCGCAAGATAGAGCACTTTCATTAGGCTGCGTCTTAGATGCAAAAATAACATGGTTAGTGTAACGACTAGTCTGAGTTTCTACTATCGCAGAAAATGCAGGCAATAAAATTTCACCGAACTTTTTCTATTACTGTCGTTCAAGGCCCATACGAAAAGCGTGCTTTGCCAAAGTGTGCACATCTACCTATCAAGAACTTTGACTTTTGCACAAAGACGAACCCCTACTAAAGCTAAGCTTTCTTTGCAAACTTTCCTGACCAGGACAGCTGGGCGCTGCTGTTGTCTTTCGCAATAGGGCACACTTAATAAAAATTGGCTTATCTTCCCCATGGTAGGAGCAAATCTCGGTCTCCCCGCACAGCTTCTTAATGCTCTAACCATAAGGTCACAATCGCACGTACATTCCTATTGTGCCAACGCGAACGAGCTCTTTTAGATGATCGCCGCATGTGTGTGGCACTGCGCAGCACAGGTACGCCAGAGAAGATGCGCGCGTGCCAGCTTACGCTAAAAGTGCCGGAATGAAATGAGCAAATATTTATGGCACCTAATTAACCGCTTAGCGAAAGCCTCGCTTCACATTAATTTCGAGATCGCCGTTGGATCTGTATAACTTTAATGTGCTTTCGGTTTGTTTCACCGGCCTCTTGATGAGCAGCTGTTAGTTTGCAGCTTGCAAATGACATTATATAAAATTTTAATGGTTGCCGAGTCACTGCGGTACAAAGGGATCTACTACCTGTCGGATGCACCCGCACAATCTGGCGACGATGGCTTCCGCTGCGTAGCCATCCGGAGCAGCTCCTTGCTTTTATGCTTGACGTATCATTGGACTAGTTTCCGGAATTTGGCCTACCTTACAAACTCATGCATTAATTCCCTAAATTCCAATTTACAGCTTTCACATTCACCCAGCACAGTGCGACGTCAATGGACCATCCAACCTCGTCTGTTTGAGTGGCGTTTACAAATGCATACTTTTTTTTTTTTGCGTAGGAATGGCTGCCTTCTCAAATTTTGGATGGTGCAACGAAACTCTCACCCCCCTTTTGTGATGGTCCTCGTTTTAACGAGCAAAGAGCAACGCTCTCCTCATACACTAGACAATAGTCGTCCGCTCTCAGAAATTAAGATTACCGTACACGCGTCTCCAGCGACATCATGAGTGGCTTAAGAGAACTGCATCGTTATACTTACAAGAGACGAGATTGTGACGTTTTACGTGCGTGTGATAAAATTAGAGTGCTATGCGGGGAACGTGTCACTCTGTAGGACTTTATAACAGTTTGACGGACTGTGTGACAGCGCTCGCACGGACCGCCTCTGATTACAATTCTTTCTTCCTAGTTTTTTTCCTTTCTCTCAACTTTTGTATCATCTTCCTCCGTTTTCGGTACAAGGCCACCCACCTGAAATGGTTGCTGGTTAACCTCCCCTGTGTTTACTTTTCCTTCTATCGATCCCTCTCAAATTGCTGCGTGAACAGTGAACGGGAACTTCACTCACATAATGCGAAATAGGAAGCTGATTTCTCCAGTTGCTCGCAATTTGAGCGCGCCACCTTTTGTGACAGACGCCGCATGTCGGCATCGAGTGCAAGAGTCATTTACAAAAGGACTCACTCTCAAATATCCAGCAACGCAGAATTTCTCTTCCGTTACTTTTCTTTTTCTCTATTAGATTCTTTACTAACTTTCGTGCCTGGTTCAGGTTTCTTTAAAGAAAAGAAATGCTAGCATGCTTGAAGCACTTACGCTGACATCCGCTGACGGTGTTCTTTCTTCGTCTACCTGAGGTATTTGTTGCTTTCGCTGTAGCTTAGGCAGCCGCTGTTCACTCCAAAAAGCTTCATATGCAGGGAAGAGTAGTTACCAGAGTTGTGAAGGAAAAGTTGATTCATTCAAGCCAATGAACAGACGCTTACACAGGAGAAAAAGAGAACGAGACAAGCGATGGACTTAACTTTATTCACGGAGAACTTCCGACGGGAAGAATGTACCGCGTGCGCGCTTGGAGTTCTCAACAAGGGCTATATTAAAGATAATTTGCATGTTTCATTATCTATTCCCTTCGTCATTGCCTGGCAGGACGAAGCGCCTCTGTTGGCGTCGGTATCGACCACTCGTTGGGGTCAATGATAAGAAAAGTACAGAATCAAAAGAAAAGAATCGTTACATAGTATGGTCTTTGGTTTGTTTACTTACGGTATGTTCTCAAGTCTGTACCTACCCGCCCAATAGTGAACTCTGGTGTCTGCGAAGCTTTCCACCCATAAAGGAACCCGTGTTAGCACTCTTGCGGCTTCGTGCTTTCAGACAAATGATCATTTCCCTTTCATAAAACTTTTTCTTGCTTGCCAGTTTCCTTGTAACTTACTTGACAATGCATATTGTGCAGAGTACAAACGATAGTGATGAAGACACGGAACTGGCGCTGATAGGCTAAGCTTGATTAACGGCGCTTACGTGAACCCATCAAAGGCTGGTGGTGTTGTCCAATCTGAGCGAAATTTGCCTTTCGGCCTCGTGTGCGCTCACGTAAGCGATAGCCGTTCTGGCTGTATCAGTCTCTCTCATCGAAACAGATTAATGCAGCCCGACTCGCTCGTTAAAGTGAATCTACATGTGGTCAGGCCAGTTCGGTGGTTTACAGCTGGTAACGAACAATAGGGTCTTCTGTTTGCACTTTGTGTCATCTTGCCTCGACAGAAGTTCCATTTGAGACTTTGGCCAGCCAGAAATTGGTTCATGCAAATCCTAATGGGTCGTCCGTCTCAGCCCGATTTTTGAGTAGGCTAGATATCGTCGGGTTCATTTAAACGACCGATTTCTAGAAAACCAGTCCTAAGCACTTTCGTATGTCTAAAAAAACTAACAGTGCTCTTCTTGTTTAAAGCAGTGTTTAAATTAATTTGAATCAGCTGGTGCGCGAGACAGGTTTAGAATTTCATCGAAGGCCTACCATGGTCTTGCGCTGAACATTGTGAATGATCTATAACTTCAAAAGTTTTGCTCTTTTGAAGAATTAGTGCTGCATGTGTCTGCTTCATTATGTAAGAAATGAAACAATATTTCTGCAAACTTTCTACATTGTAAGCTGTGCTAGAACAGTGCTCTAGTCCATCTCGTTTGCCATGGTTGCATTGAGAAGATGATGTGCAGCAGAGGGAGCCTGCGACCTTTTATCGGCTATTCGCTATAAACATTGTCGCATTCCACAAGTGTCTGTGTGTGCGTGTGTTTGGAAAGCGGGGTAGGGGGTGGGGGGAGGATGCTTTAGAAGTGTGAGCAATAAACAGGGAGTGAAAGATTCAATAAGGCTTGCTAAATGGCGGGAGATGTCTGGTGAAAAAAAATACTTTTAAATATTGTGTTCGTCGAGCTTTTCTTTACATGGATTATGGCGCATCATCGTATTAAAACGGTATTTGAAAAATCATTCACTCAATGAGAAAGTAAATTTCAGTTTGCTAGTTTCTAACTTTATTGAAATCTTCGTACAATACCAAGAAACTGAAAAGGTTGTTTATGTACACATGAATACACATGAAATGTAAGCTTTTTGGGGAGGGAGGCGGGAAGACGGGGGAATTTCTACCGCTAAAGAAAAGGAACAGAGCTTGAGTCGAAAAAAAAAAACTGTTGATGTCTATTCCAGCAAGCCAGGGACAGTAATGACTAACTAACGACTGTAAGGGACTAGAATATGATGCAATATTTTCTTTTTATGATTGCCATCTCCCGAGCGATTAATTTGAAAATTTGCATCGTAGACAGCAGTGATTAGATAAAATACATTTTCTTTGCCTTCTCTCTCATTTCAACGTAATAGCGTCTGACATGAAACAAACATGTAGCGACCATCAGAATGAGCTACGGTAAAAACGCAGTGAACGTATTTTCTATATACGCAAGCTGGCCAAGCGTCTGATTCGAAACTTCTAATGAAGAAATCGTCCTCGAACTTGTGCTAGTGAGCAGCGAACTTGCGAAGTGCTCTTAATGAGCAAGGCACCAGCACTGTTCGTCATGGCAGCGAGTGTGCAATACCTTCGGCCCTTTCTTATGCAACAATACAAACGTTAGCTGTCACCGCCGACACAAGATTATCTAACAAGCACACATTATTCAGTGGGCTGACGTGCTGTTTACGACATACTTTGTGCGAGTGCCAGTAATGGTTCTTGAATGACGCTTTGGCATCCAAAGACTATTCCTAATGAAGCACAATTCATGCTGCCGTTTCATTCCTTCTGGCATTGCCGCTAACTAAATCTCAAGTTGCCTCATGGTCACCCACAGGAATACATGAAACTGAGGGCTCGACTTGATGAACTGAAGCTAACGATGAAGGCCCCGCTCACTGGCACACCGGATCCCAGGGCTGACCCTCTGCGCCGAGAGGGTATCTGGGAGTCGTGGCAGGACTGAGGTGATTATCTCTTATTTTTCCCTCCACCATCTCCTGTGCGGTTGTCGCATTCAGCTCATTGAGGCGCATCACGCGTTTTTGTTTCGTTAGCGACCCCTTCCCTAAGGGACGAGGCACCGAACTGACGCTGGGTTCTCGTACAAGGACTGACAAGCTCATCAGCGGCGGCAGTCTGAGTGGGCGACCTTTGCTGGGCCTCGCCTCGTGGGAAGGACCATCTCCTTTCGCGGGGCGATTTGCCACTGTCGTGCGTTTCGCTCATGTGTGTTTCTGTGCTGGATATGTCTTGATTGCCTCGTTGCCGCATCTTTCGCTACTTGTAATTTCGTCCGGGCCGTACCGCCAACACGTTGCAGCGCTGATTGGTAGCCCGCGCGACCAATATTGTGGGCTGCAGGAATCCTTCCGATAAAACACTTAGCCCTGCTAGTTGATTTCATTTGTTTTATTACGGCTCCAGCACGAACAGCGTGCTCCCGCCATAATCCCCTGGCTGCTCAAGATGTCATCGTGTAAGTCCTGAAGACACAGTACGCTGCACGGGAACGCGATGACTGCTCAGCGGCTGCTCGTGAAATCGGCCTAATGTTAGCCACGCAGCAAAGGCGCACGGGGCAATTCACAGCGTCCTGTACAAAATATGCGTGTACTAAAGGCAGCATATCTTGGCAGGGTGAAGGACCTAGAAAAGTTTCAGTCGTAGCGAAGCTTAGAGTTGCAGTCCGCACTGGTGTCGGCGACCAACAGTTGCATAAACTGCTTTGCAAGCTTCATTTTGAAACGGCGTCACCCTTGCGGACTTCGTGCTCAGTCTTGGCACCGACAATATTGTGGTAACTGCAAGGGACGCATGCGAAATAAGGACGGGAGACTTCACATTTTCTACTTTACTGTTTTAATTCGTGATCTTTGAAAAGTACAGAGCAATTCAACAAATCATACAGCATAGCTTTAACGCAATTGTACGAGTTCATGTTACTGGCATGGGAAACATTAAGAAAATGAATTACACTGTCTGTACAATACAACAGCGGTGCGCACTATGTTATGCGAACATCCGCTCAGGATGCTCTCGCTTCTGTGGTTGTGCTGCTATAGATACGATTCTCTGTGTTGTCTCGAGGCGCGGAATCCAAATGCGTAGCATTGATCGTGAAGAATACTCACGACAGCCTCTACTGAATTCTAGATTATTTGTGTTTCTTGACCGTAACTGAATTTCACCCAACATGACCCTTTGCATATTGTGAACAGCAGCAAAATAAACACCGTATTATACTGCTAACTTTAACAATATGCTTGGTGCGCGAACATTCCTCTACATGACAATGAACTGCACTTGTATAAGCCTATAGAGCTAAGGATTAACAGACCCACTTCAATCGAAATGAACAACGACTGTACATGTGCAAACCTCCAGCTAAACTTTTAAATGGAAAACATGAAATGTATGCATAAAAAGGCATCAGTGAGCACAATGCAGCCACTATAAACGCTAGAGGCACGCAGGCGTACCGTTAACTGCAGCACTTTATGTAGCCGCTATCCACGGCTGACGTTCTGCTACAGGTAATCGCGGCAGAGAACAATGTTCTCGTCTCTACCAGCAAATTCAATTTTTACGTTTAGTCCCAACACTCCAGTGAGAATAAATATATAGTTCCACATTGGGATTAAAAGGTATATTCCAATTAGCGTCGGTAATGAGAAATATTGTTAAATCACAGTCAAGCGTAGCAGCTATGTATGCCGGTATATATGCGTGAGTCTCGTGCCCCTCGTTCTTTTTTCCTTTCTTTGTCCTAAGGATTTATTATTTTTACATCTGCATACATTTCGTGTTTTTCTCATGATAATTCATACCTAATACGGGCGTATCTCCTCTCTGTCCCGACGTGGGAGCGGCCCGCATCAGTCCCAGACTGATCCCTCAGGACCTAAATAAAGTTCTTCATACCATACGAGCGTATCTCCTGTTTGACCTTCCCATTACTCCTCATGCTTTTGAGCCTGTAACCACAAATCTCTACCATATCGCACAGTCGGCTGGCCTTAATTGAAGTCCAAATTTTTGTCCATGCCCACATCCTGCTACTCAGCAGTTAGAGATCAAAGCATTCGAAAGGTGCGCGCGAAAATTCGGCTTGAGCAAGGTAGCGGTGCCTCGAATGCACGCGTGTAGTTCGCCACCTCTATAGCTTCCACGTGTAGTGTACAGCCCGGACTATAACGGCACCGTGCGGAGGTGCATCTGCGCCCACGGGCAGCTACCACAACAGGTAGCCGGTGACGTACGCGAGAACCGCTGATGCCAGCGCGGTTCTTGCAGCGCTGGCGAGTCGCGTCGTACCCGCGTCGACATCCACGCACACCGACGTTTCGTAGTTTCTGCAGAAGTTGTACAGCAGCCGGTTGGTCAGCTTGTCGGCGTACAGCTCGACGTGCTGGCGGGCGTCTTCGCCGCAGGCGCTCCCCAAGCGGTCGCCCAGGCACTTGTGGTACGAGTGGTAGGCGCTGCGGCAGAAAAACATGCGGAAAGCCGAGCGAGACGTAGTGCTTGCTACTCGAGTAACGCTATCACAAAAAAAGAGAGACAATGTTGCGGCTTCACTCAACACGTAACTGCGATTCAAAACTGATTATATATATATATATATATATATATATATATATATATATATATATATATATATATATATATATATATATAAAGGCGTTCCAGCTAACTTTAGCCAGAGTTTACAAATATGCAAATGCCACGTAGCTGGACAGAACAAAGATAACGTTGTTTGCCGTCGTTTGGAGATACTACAATTACTTTTTAATCCCGCCTAATTGGATCATTAGTCTTAAATAAATAATTAATCCACTTCTCGAACATTATAATTGCATGAAAGGCGTTAATGAGAACATTGTTGGGCGACATGAAAAACTCCCTATACAGCTTGCTGTTGCTCAAACGTGCTACATATAAAAAGTGTTTTTCTGAGCCTGAAAGAAGCCCGCGAATGCACGGAAAATTGCCGCGCGACTGGCGGCTCGAGGCACTTTGCGTGTATTCGCGGGCTTCTTTCACGCTCGGAAAGGAGTTCATGTTCGGCATGTTCATGTGCGCATGTTCGCATGTTACGCATGTTCATCTTACGTTCATGTTACGCACGCACGCACGCCTGCTCACGCGTGTGTTTGTGTGGGCGTGTGTGCGTGCGTGTGTGTGTGCGTGTGTGAATCCTAAACATCTCCGCATGACGTGTTACGTCAGCTGTGACATTTAACCATGCGGACATGGCTAATTTTTAGGCGTGAGATTCATACACACATAGGAAAATATTACAAAGCTTTCTAAGTAAATTCCTAACGGCGCGCTTGTATTAAAAAGCTCGGACCATGCTGTACGCGAATGTGTATACGCACCAGCAGACGTCGTTCGTGTTGGTGAGCCCCTCGGAGTATTCCTTGTACTGGTCCTTAAGGGTGCGCAACCTCTCAGAGCACTGATCCCCGCTGTGGTTGTAGTTTCGCAAGCAGTTGATGTACGTTTTCGCCTCTGCAAACCATCACCGCAAATCAGGATAAGGACTGCACGGGCCGTATTTTTTTTATTTATCTTTTTTTTGTTAGAACAGATCTAAGAATGGGCAGAGGCTCAAGGCGATACGAACGCCGTCATGGGGTCCCGGTCCCCTGTCACATGGATTTACAGGAAGCAGTTAGGTGTCGTAGTTCGACAGAACGCCAGCACAACCTTGTACAATGTCTAGCACGGTTAGTACGTTCCTGATCATGCAGAAAAAGCAAGAGTTTTCTGGTCCGGGCTGTTTCCGGGTCCGAAACACCCTGTGTTTCACAATCTTGCCCTACACTTAATCTTGTATTTTCTTTTCTCAAACCTTAATTCACATTTGGCAAAGCATTTTTTTTACATTTTAGTTATTTTTTTCATCGAATATTGCAACTCAAGCAAGTTGACGAGTACACGAACCGGCGTTGCGTGATTTGACGCAAGACATCTTCCCACAAGGCTCCAAGGATGAGCTGTGGTATTCTGCTGTAGATTCATTCTCTCGACTAACGTCTAAGCTTTCCAACATGTGTTCCAATGACGAGATGCGAGTATGACGCCGCCGAAGGCTGTCTAATAGGCCCGGTTGTTCGAATGTTCCCGAAATAATCTCAGTGTAGTCAACAAGAGTCGATACTTTCAGGTAAGGTTCGATTAGGCCTGATTACGTATTTTGAATTGAAACTTTACGGTGTTTCCTTGGAAAATTACAGACGTTGTTAGAGTTACATTTATTTAAAATTCGCTACATCTGTGCTACAGCTAGGTCCGACCAGGGGAAGGGCATGGACAGATAAACTAATTACCGTGACTCAGCGATATTTTACCGCAGAGACGAAGGTCCCGGGTTCAGCAACAGCGTCATTTCCTGTGCTGCCAGAGTACAATAACTTTACTGTACTGTGCTGCACTGTACTGTACTAGCTTATAAAACTACAATGGCAGTTCAGTGTATACAGCTTTCTCGCATGGGGTCGCTCCTATAGCTCAAGCGAAGTGTTGGGACATAAAAAATTAAGCAACGGATCAGTCAGTCGACCCGCCAACCCTTGTATATTAAGGTCGTTATTCATCGCATCGCCTTCACCTTGAAAGCGGCTACAGGCAGTGCGCTAAAATCTCTCTCCCACAGATGTGTATGTGTGTACACAACGTACACAACGCGTTCACTGCATATTGATCATCATCATCATCATCAGCCTAGTTACGCCCACTGCAGGGCAAAGGCCTCTCCCATACTTCTCCAACTACCCCGGTCATGTACTAATTGTGGCCATGTCCCTGCAAACGTCTTAATGTCATCCGCCCACCTAACTTTCTGCCGCCCCCTGCTACGCTTCCCTTCCCTTGGAATCCAGTCCGTAACTCTTAGTGACCATCGGTTATCTTCCCTCCTCATTACATGTCCGGCCCATGCCCATTTCTTTTTCTTGATTTCAACTAAGATGTCATTTACCCGCGTTTGTTCCCTCACCCAATCTGCTCTTTTCTTATCCCTTAACGTTACACCTATCATTCTTCTTTCCATAGCTCGTTGCGTCGTCCTCAGTTTCAGCAGAACCCTTTTCGTAAGCCTCCAGGTTTCTGCCCCGTAGGTGAGTACTGGTAAGACACAGCTGTTATACACTTTCCTCTTGAGGGATAGTGGCAACCTGCTGTTCATGATTTAAGAATGCCTGCCAAACGCACCCCATCCCATTCTTATTCTTCTGGTTATTTCAGTCTCATGATCCGGATCCGTGGCCACTACCTGCCCTAAGTAGATGTATTCCCTTACCACTTCCAGTGCCTCGCTACCTATCGTAAGCTGCTGTTCTCTTCCGAGACTGTTAAACATTACTTTAGTTTTCTGTAGATTAATTTTCAGACCCACCCTTCTGCTTTGCCTGTCCAGGTCAGTGAGCATGCATTGCAATTGGTCTCCTGAGTTACTAAGCAAGGAAATATCATCAGCGAATCGCAAGTTGCTAAGGTATTCGCCATCAACTTTTATCCCCAATTCTTCCCACTCCAGGTCTCTGAATACCTCCTATAAACATGCTGTGAATAGTATTGGAGATACAGTATCTCCCTGTCTGACGCCTTTTTTTATTGGGATTTTGTTGCTTTCTTTGTGGAGGATTACGGTGGCTGTGGAACCGCTATAGATATCTTCCAGTATCTTTACATATGGCTCATCTACACCCTGATTCCGTAGTGCCTTCATGACTGCTGAGGTTTCGACTGAATCAAATGCTTTTTCGTAATCAATAAAGGCTATATATAAGGGTTGGTTATATTCCGCACATTTCTCTATCACCTGATTGATAGTGTGAATATGGTCTATTGTTGAGTAGCCTTTACGGAATCCTGCCTGGTCCTTTGGTTGACAGAAATCTAAGGTATTCCTGATTCTATTTGCGATTACCTTAGTAAATACTTTGTAGGCAACGGACAGTAAGCTGACCGGTCTATAATTTTTCAAGTCTTTGGCGTCCCCTTTCTTATGGATTAGGATTATGTTAGCGTTCTTCCAACATTCCGGTACGTTCGAGGTCGAGGCATTGTGTATATAGGGCGGCCAATCTTTCTAGGACAGTGTTCCCACCATCCTCCAACAAATCTGCTGTTACCTGATCCTCCCCAGCTGTCTTTCCCCTTTGCATAGCTCCCAAGGCGTTCTTTACCTCTTCCGGTGTTACTTGTGGGATTTCAAGTTCCTCTAGCCTATTCTCACTCACCTTATCGTCGTGGGTCTTACTGGTACTGTATAAATCTCTATAAAACTCTTCAGCCACTTGAACTATCTCATCCATATTAGTAACAATATTGCCGGCTTTGTCTCTTAACGCACACATCTGATTCTTGCCTATTCCTAGTTTCTTCTTCACTGCCTTTAGGCTTCCTCCGTTCCTGAGAGCCTGTTCAATTCTATCCATATTATAGTTCCTTATGTCCGCTGTCTTACGCTTGTTGATTAACTTATAAAGTTCTGCCAGTTCTATTCTAGCTGTAGGGTTAGAGGCTTTCATACATTGGCGTTTCTTGATCAGATCTTTCGTCTCCTGCGATAGCTTACTGGTTTCCTGTTTAACGGCGTTACCACCGACTTCTATTGCGCACTCCTTAATGATGCCCATAAGATTGTTGTTCATTGCTTCAACACTATGGTCCTCTTCCTGGGTTAAAGCCGAATACCTGTTCTGTAGCTTGATCCGGAATTCCTCTAGTTTCCCTCTTACCGCTAACTCATTGATTGGCTTCTTATGTACCAGTTTCTTCCGTTCCCTCCTCAAGTCAAGGCTAATTCGAGTTCTTACCATCCTATGGTCACTACAGCGCACCTTGCCGAGCACGTCTACATCTTGTATGATGCCAGGGTTCGCGCAGAGTATGAAGTCGATTTCATTTCTAGTCTCGCCATTTGGGCTCCTCCACGTCCACTTTCGGCCAACCCGCTTGCGGGAAAGAGGTATTCATTATCCGCATATTATTCTGTTCTGCAAACTCTACTAATAAGTCTCCTCTGCTATTCCTAGAGCCTATGCCATATTCCCCCACTGACTTGTCTCCGGCCTGCTTCTTGCCTACCCTGGCATTGAAATCGCCCATCAGTATACTGTATTTTGTTTTGACTTTACCCATCGCCGATTCCACGTCTTCATAGAAGCGTTCGACTTCCTGGTCATCATGACTAGATGTAGGGGCGTAGACCTGTACAACCTTCATTTTGTACCTCTTATTAAGTTTCACAACAAGACATGCCACCCTCTCGTTAATGCTATAAAATTCCTGTATGTTACCAGCTATGTTCTTATTAATCAGGAATCCGACTCCTAGTTCTCGTCTCTCTGCTAAGCCCCGGTAGCACAGGACGTGTCCGCTTTTTAGCACTGTATATGCTTCTTTTGGCCTCCTAACTTCACTGAGCCCTATTATATCCCATTTACTGCCCTCTAATTCCTCCAATAGCACTGCTAGACTCGCCTCACTAGATAACGTTCTAGCGTTAAACATTGCCAGGTTCATATTCCAATGGCGGCCTGTCCGGACATGGCGGCAATGGCGGCCTGTCCGGCCTGTCCGGACATCGGTCCTCGTTAAATAACGGAGAGAGAAAAACAAGCGGGAGCGTTTTTCTTTTTTAAATGCAAGTGTGCCTGCCTCCGGGCGAACAGAGGTATGGGATGCGGGCGATAGCCCGCACGCAAAGCGGAAGTGTTTGTACTTCCGCTTTGCGGAAGTGATCCTGATATATTGATCCTGATGGCTTTTACCATCGGGATCAATATATGCCACAATCTATATGTACTTTAGCCTTCCCTTCCCAGGTCTGTGATTTCTCTCGTTTCTAGATTATTATATTCAGCCAATCGTGCTTACTACCGCTGGAGATAGCTTTCTTTTTTTTTTTTTCGAGATTGATATCGATCGCTCATCGAAGTGCCGAGGACGTAGCGAAAATTTCCTTCCGAGAGCATTTTCTTCCCGATTACAGATTTGCAACATTAATATTTCTCTTCATATAATTAAAATCGATTCAACAAAGCGCGGACAGGGAATTCCGGTGGGCGCGCAGCCAATAGTACACAACGCAAACGACTGAAATGGAAGTGAGAAATGATTAATTGATATCTGGGTGCCCCAAAATACTCATCAATAATTTGTTGACTTCTGGACACGAGGGACGACGTAGTCAGAATATGACGGAAATCGCCTGAGATATAAGGAACGCCGTGATCAATGACACGGTAATAATTTTCGCGAAGCGCGGGTTCTTTGTGCTTCTTTAGTGGGCCGCAGTCAAATGTTCCACTTTGTGTTTCTGAAGCAGGAGTCGACAGCCGGAGAGTCATTATAGTGAGCGACAAATCTAAATAAAAACAATTATGACCCAAAGGCTGGCAGTTAGGCCTGCCTCGCCGCGCTCTAGCTACGTACTCGGCACTAGTAAAATGAAACTATGAATGACAAAGAACTCAGGCCCCTCGGTTCCCCCTAGTTCTCCTGTCTCAAAAGCAGGGGCATCGACATTGACAGCCTCCATGCCACGATGTGCAGCACGCGAGGGTCTATTGGCCAGTCGCGTGCTACGAAATGCGCCTATACTAGGCGACGCCCTTGCTGGAGAAGATGCTCCACATCCACAATGAGCGGCACTCGCTTACACTCGACATGAGTAGATTCAGTACACATGCACAAATAAAAAAAAATGGAACCAGAAGTTGCCCACCATGGTAGTTGATAAAGCACCGCAGACTCAATGCGGAACCTGCGAGTTCGACTCCTAACTGCGGTAAGTTGTCTTTTCGGCCCCTCTATTCTATTTCTATTCCCCTCTTCCTCTTTATTTTAAGACCTAAATTAATGCTAACAGTTAATTTCGCTTATACTTTTCTGTTTTCATAACAGTTAATTTAGTTTGCTTCTATATTTTAAGTAACAAAAAACTTAACCATTAGGTTCCTTCTATTCATCTCGCTCGGAACGCGGAGAGAAGTGCGATAATAACGGTCATGGTGAACGAGGGTGATCACCCGGTGATTAGAGGCTTCCTTTAAAGCAACGCACCCAAGCTATTCCGCTAAAAGTTAGGAATGCGCAAATGTTCTGTATTTCGCATAATAATTGAGGGCATTTATTCACACTCAAAGCTTTCGATTTGAGAATTTGGTATTCTATTTGGCCGAATATTAAACCGTGGCCAAATATACCGGGTTATTATGATTACTGCAGCCTGTTTGCCGCAAGAGAAGGTCCATGCTTGTGGTTACCAGCCGCTTTAAGTTACCTTTGTAAGCCGGCCCGAAATGTGCCGCTACTATTATTATTTAATTCACTTGCAAGCATATTGAGTCAATCCAAATACCCGAAACACGTCGTGTTCCAGGTATTTATCTTTGCAACATTTTTAAGCTCCTTTTCCTCTGCATCTTCTCTTTTTCTCATTTTTACCTCCAAAAGCAGAAAATATTTGGCAATCAATATTCGCTGTTCGAAGCCCGTGTATTTCAAATCTTCTTGCTTAATTCGATTGGACTATTTGACTATTCGAACACCTCAAATAAATACTCCACAACAGTCGTTATCGCTTCGCGAGCACGTATCGGCAGTCAGTTATACTACGAACTTTAAAGAACTCCCCTGATCAGAAATTGCCTCGCATCTCTTCTCTCTCTCTCTTTCTTTCTTTCTTTTCAAAGCTTCAATATACTACATCTTATTGGTTAAGGCAGTTAACACTGAATCGTTATTGTGATATACGAACACTACTTTGTGACTGGTTTTACTATTTGTTTCCCTCATTTTTTTCGTTCTCAACGGACAGTCGCTACGACTTAAATGAGAGATTTGCAAGCGATAAAATGGTGTTTCTTCTGTTACTATTCATGAGCTCGTTACCTCGGCTAAGCGAATTCAGCATTACCAGAATTTTCTTATTAAACGATCAGCATTGAATATCAAGGCAGAAAGTAAGTTAGGTCGGAGTATCTATACGGGCATCTTCATGTGGAAGAAGTCTACTGTCGCCCCTGGGAAGTTGTTTTTACCATTTGCGTATATGAGATGCAGCACGCTTTACAGTGGGACTAATCATTACGATTTAGCCGCATTACGTTACCATGCACATTGAAAATTATACAAGCCGATCAGGATGAGCACGGAAGAGAAACAGCGGCTCTATAGTGAATCTGTTTTGAAACTATTCGCTGTCGAAAACGCTGCGATGCATCAAACTGCGTATTCCAGGCAAAAGGAGAGTGTTGTTAACAGTATTTCTTATCTGTTATTATTAACGGTATTTCTCGTCTACCACCTGCACCCACGTCTCATTTGGAAACATAAAGAAGAGCATAGAAAGTCATTGCTTACGAATTTGCCCACTCACGTTAACTATAATCGTAACTGCTCCTAAAATAATAGATTTTCTTTACGGACTTTCTCTCTAGGCTTTAGCGCAGCGCGCAACACGTCTTCGCGATGTAATGCGCTGGACCTAGAGCCTTACATGCCAGAAAACGTGCTTCATTCCTTTTTCCTCCGTGGTGTCGACATGACGCGCAAGAAATTAGAAGTTGGTCTTTAAAAACATAGAACATGTTGCCCCTACATCTGCTTTCCCTCCCTCACGCGTCACGTTTCAGGCAACAAAATGAGCCAGTCATCAAACGTTGACGCGAGCTGACCGCCCGCCTCTGCTTCCTAACCAGCCCCGCGGCTAAACTTCATCACCACCGCTCTTGTAATAGGGGTGGGTGGGTAAACGCCAGGTCGATCGAGGATGCACTCGCCGACACCCTAGCCTTCTACGTCCGACGCCTCAGCAGACAGCAAAGGCCGAGGACCGACTGCTTGGTCGAGCACGCGGTGCCCTCACCGCTGTCGAGTGAGTCCCGGCACTTGAGCTCCGCCGTCATGCGGCCGCTCTCAACGAGCAGGCCGAGCCGGTTCCTCTCCGAGTCAGCACAGCGCCCGATCCGAGACTCGATGGCGCTGAACAGGATCTCCAGCTCCCTGGACACGTTATGCAAGAGAGAAATAAAGACCCTGTAATGAGGGTTAGCCCGGTTATAATGCGCATGGCACGAGGCTTCGCATGGTGAATAAGTAATATGGACAACGAGGTAAGAGGCGAAGAAATTAATGGCCACACAAAGTACGCAAGCGAACTAACTTAATTTCACGGGACCCGGCTGACTGGGGCCCCTTTCTTCTGCAGCAAGATCAATAACGTCACCGTATCGCACGATCCGAGTGCAGCGTTCTCCACCAGTTAGCGTATGCAAGGCAACAGAAAGGCACACGATTGGAATGTATTCACCATGGCGAGCACCAACATCACATACACAATGGAGCGCTTTACCTTTGCAACCAGGGATCGCCCTTTGATGGGTTCATTTAATGAAATGCAAGGAAAGAAAGAAAATATAAATGTAGCGCCAAAAGTAAGTTTACTTCTGGCTTGGAGAGGCACGGCCGCCCTCCAAAACTAAGGAAGCATCGCGGTCAGTGAGAAAAACTTGGCGATCGAATGATAGCATGAACCGGCCGGTGAGGAGGTGCAGTTGAGAGCAAAGTGCGGTGTTGCGAGCCCTACCTGGACATCAATGTCACAGGAGTGGGTTGAACTGGACTGGTTCGTAGCTATTTATTTATTTATTTATTTATTTATTTATTTATTTATTTATTTGAATACCTTCAGGGCCCACAAGGCGTTACAGAATGGAGTGGTAACAAGAAATAGGAAATAAGAAATACAAAGAAAATATCAGGTAACATATTCAAGCACATCTTTAAAATCACTGGGGTCCGTAATAGATACAATGGAAGTGGGCAAGTGGTTCCAATCATTACAAGTTTGAGGAATGAAAGAATGAAAGTGTTGGTTAGTGTGACAACGAGGAACGAGCACTTTAACGATGGTCAATACGAGGTGATATGAATGAAGGGTGGGAAAGTAATTCTTGCTTAAGACGAGGGTTATGGCAGTAGATCTTATGAAATAAGGAGAGACGCGCTATTTTCCTGCGTAAGGAAAGAGACGGAAGCCGTAACACTGTTCTCATAGATGAAACACGGGAAAGACTGGAGTAGTTGAACAAAATGAAGCGTGCGCTACGATCCTGCACAGCTGCTAGGTGACTAATGAGACTTTCAGTAAATGGATCCCACAGAGCTGATGCATATTCTAGTTTGGAACAAACAAAAGTTTTATAAAGAAGGGGTTTAAGAGATGAAGGGGCCAGTGAAAAATTACGGCGCAGGTATTCAATCATGCGGTTATGATTACTCACAATATAATTAATGTGTGGTTGCCAAGACAGGTTAAAATTAATGTGGACCGCTAAGTATTTGTAAGTAGCCACTTCTTCGAGAGGGGAACTATTTATGTTAAACTTACAAGCGTTAGTGGAAAGCTTATGAGAAATTTTCATTAGTTTGTACTTCGTCGCGTTGAGTTCCATTTTCCATGTGTTACACCAATCAGAAATATTGTCAAGGTCAGTTTGTAGTAGCGATGTGTCATTATCAGAAGAAATGCGATATACAACACAGTCGTCTGAAAAAAAAATCCCAATAGAGGAATTAATATAGTTAGGTAAATCGTTTATGTAGATTAGAAAAAGAAGGGGCCCAAGGACAGAACCTTGGGGCACCCCTCAAAGGACAGCACAGAGAGAAGAATCGTAGCCATTAGCAGTTACAAAGTTCTGTCGGTTTAACAAAAAGTTTTTTTTTCCAAGCAAGAATGTTAGCGTCAAGGTTTAGTTTACTGAGCCTAAGATAAAGTAGTACATGACAGAGAAGGTCAAAAGCCTTAGAGACATCTAAGAATACACAATATAACATCACATGTCTAGAGCTGCCAATAGTGCATAAGTAAATGAAATTGCGTTTCAGAGGAGCCTGTCTTCCTGAAACCGCGCTGACGAGATGTGAAAAAAGAATTAGCTTCAAGAAAGTTAACCAGGTAAGAATAAATGGCATGTTCAAAAATCTTGCAAGGGACACTGGTCAACGATATTAGCCTATAATTTAGCGCAGAATGAGTGTCACCAGATTTAAAAAACGGCACCACTTTCCCCACCTTCCAATCACAAGGCATTACACCAGAATTTAAAGTTTAGCGAAAGTTCATACAAAGAAATTGTCGAGGGAACAACCGTACTTTTTAAAAACTTTGCGTTTGCACCATCGACACCACATGTTGGATTACTGAAGGGTTCAACGCCTAAGGTGAATGCTGTGTCAGTCGTCTCGCATTTTGCGCTGTCCGGTTCCCTTCATCAACGTCGCAACGCGTCAATAACACTAAATGTTCTTTCTCGGAATGCACTTTGAAGAAAACAAAAGGATGGTCAAACCCTTCTTCCGGACTCTACTATATTTCATACTGCTTTTGCAATGTTACCCTTAAACAACTAAAAATTAAAAAGGACACAAGGAAAAAGCTAGCAAAAATAAAAGAATAGAAGAATATTAGAATTTGCTAGCACGTCACTCGCTACGCACAGTAATACGAGAGCCCTAGACTAATTGGGCTTTGCCAGCGAACTTCTCTGACGTAAGTTGCAGCGTAGCAAGAACTGTAGCTCTGCAAATCTCTCACTTCGCATTAATTAATAATTTAATTAATTAATTAATTAATTAATTAATTAATTCCTTTATTCATTCATTCATTCATTCATTTCAAGTGTACTACCAGGCTCGATCTCGTGAGAGGCCCGAAGCAGTAGTGGCTACAAGACATGTACAGAAAATAACATCTAATACAGCGTGCGATGGCTGACTTAAAAAGGTACCCCACTAAGGTAGAAAACAAAGCATGAGGTATGAAGTTCGAAAAAAGATAGCACTTAGTGTTTTCCGTAAACTACTCTCGACACTCGATCAGCTTGCAGAAGTGAAGGAAAGGAAAAAAAAAAAAAATGTATCTGCGTACGACATATGGGCAACGGGCGTACGTAGATAAACACAAACTTTTCACACAGTGAAAAGTTTATGTGTAAAAAGATGAAACATTGGTAAAAGCACGAAAAAGCACATCCATGGGACCACGCGGAAGGACAGGTTGAAAAGCGAACGAAAGAGGGCAGCCGATGTTCTCAACACATTTATGTTCTTTCTTTAAGCACACCTGAAAACGAATCTGCGGAGTCGGAGGCAGCCTACACGACAAGCAGTGCATCTCAGTCTCTAATGGCTCGAAAAAAGTGCAAATGTCTAAACGTAGCAGTGTCACAGGGGCACTAATAAGCTTTTTAGCGTTGCTAGACCGGGTAGATCGGCGAATGAGAGGCTCAGCATGGGTGCTCTTATTTATGCCTAGCTTTTCACGGTAAAGTAGATACATGTACTTTAATCGCTCTCTATATCGCTTTTTGGTGAGGCATTCTAATTCTGTTGTTTCCGGCATCTACACTATACAGGGCGTTTTTGTGGGTTTTGTTTTTAGCTGCACCACATTTTTGTAATGTAATGGCCGCCTCATCGATGAGACGAGAAATGAAAATGGTTAATTGAAAATTAACGTAACTGCCCTAATGAGTTTTTAATTATTTACTTTACGCCACATATTTTAATGCACGAATTATAGCCGCTTGGTTGGCAATATTACTCCGCAATATGAACCGACTAGCCCTGCAACATGTTCTTCTGAGTTGGCACGTCGTATCCACTTGGAACGAATTGCACAGACAACGCCAGTTCCGAGATGTTAGTTTTCAATGTGTCCGACTAAATGCATTGGCGTTCTAGTTACTTTTTTAAGAAACAATGTTTTATGCATTCAAGCACAAGAATAACTGGAACACCAATGCATTTCGACGGACACTTTCAAAATTAATGTTACGGAACTGGTGCTGTCCAGAAAATTCTTGTCAGTTGGATGCGCCGCGCGAACTCAGAGGCTATTATTCGTAGATTGAAATACGTGACGCAAGGTAATTGATTAAAAAGTTGATTAGCGTGACTACGGTAATTATTCAACTGAACATTCTGATTTCTTGTAGAATTGATGGCCGCCTCATCGAGTAATTTAGATGAAGGTCTAGAGTTGTGCTATCTGCCATAGGCAATCTTTAAATAGCTTGGTGCAATTAAAACGAAAAATGAACACCCTGTATAGGTAATGCATACCTACCAAAAGGTTTGAATACGAACCTTAACGCCTTTCTCTGAAATGTTCCTGCACTAATTATTTATTTATTTATTTATTTATTTATTTATTTATTTATTTATTTATTGAAATACTGCAGACCACATGGCCCAAGCAGGAAGGGCAATATACAAACAGGATACACCAATAAACAACAATGTTAAATATCATAATAACGATAACGGAAGTCACAATGACAAGTTCATACAAGCGCCGAAAATCAACGCAAGAGAAAAATATTGCATATCATTTGTATTAACTGTAAGTGGAAGTACATAAACAATGTACACAATATCAAGCGAAATCCAATGCAAGAAAAGGACTAATTAGACAATTACCATCACTATGTGTGTCCCGAACGACCCATCTGTACTCGAGAATCAGGCGCACAAAAGCTTTGTAAGCTGCCAGCTTAATTTCACGCGGCGAATTCCGCAAACATCGCGTACGGTTTCCGGCCGCGCCGGCCCCATTTCGACAGGGGCGGGATGCAAGAACGCTCGTGTACCGAGCATCAGGTGCACGTTGAACAACTCCACGCAGTCAAAAATTATTCCGCAGTCCCCCACTACTGCGTGCCTCGTGTCATGTCGCGGTTGGGGCAAGAAAAAAGTCTCGATTTGATGATTAAACATCGCGTCAAATGACCGAGTTTCCGCCTGACTGGCGGCGGAAACTGCATGCGGCGGACAGCATGCAAACCGCAGCGATATTGGCGTAGCCAACGAGTGTTGTCCGGCAACAGGGTGTCTTCAGCCAAATCCACTCTAGTTTTCGGCTCAGCAAAAGCCAGTCAAGCCAGTCGTTTCATGTCCGCCGTTCCGCCTACACGTGCGTGCAGCAGATACATTTTTTTAAACACCGTATCCTCTTGGAGTGATGAGGAGGTTTTTTTATTTTGTATCCCTCGTTGAGCAGTTCCCGGCTTTGTGGGACTGGAGCCGTAATGATAACAATGATAACACTCTGGCCGAGAGTGTAGCTGGTTGGTCTGCTCCGCCGTCTGCTATGGCAGTCCGCAGTGTGGATGTGCCCTGCGCCGGACCGGACCGCGGCGGGCCGTGACGTCGCATCACGTGACCGATCGGCCCACAAACTTGGTCCGTCGTCTGGATCGGCCTTCACGAACGGCGACGTGGTTTCGCGGTCGCAGTCACGAAGCACAGCGGAAGTTGCGTCGCGTGCGCGACGATACGCACGGAAGAGACGGAGGCAGCCCAGGAAGCGGCGACAGCCCTCGCGGTAGCCACCACGGACGCCGAGGTGATAATACGCGACTCGCAGGCAGCGATACGCAACTACGCTAGCGGCCGGATCTCCCGGGAAGCGGCCCGCATTCTCCAAATTTAAGACCGCAGTATTTGCCGCAACAACGCCAGTTTCCTCGTATAGACCCCCGCCCACACAGACCTTCCACTCCCGGGAAACGAGACGGCCCACGCCGCCGGCAATCCCGACGTCTCGCCCACCGCGAGAGCGATGCGGGAGTGGACGTGGAGGGATCGCATGAACACTTTCAGAGACATCACGCAACACTACAGATTGAACAGATATAAATACCCACCACCGCACACCAAACTGAACAAGAAACAGGCGGTTGCCTGGAGGCAATTGCAGACACACACATATCCGGACCCGGCGATCGATGCTTCACCTCTGCTGCCCCGACCTTTATTTATCCGACGACTGTAAAGCGTGCGAAGCCAGAGCTCCGCTGCAGCACATGCTGTGGTAATGCCCCGGTAGTGAGTACCAGGAGTACCCGACGAACAGGGTAGACATGGAAGTCTCGAACCGAGGAGCACGTTGGGAGGCTTCCCTGCTCAGCCACGACCTCGCCGATCAACTATGGGCTGTCCGGCACGCCGAGGAAGCCGCCTGTGTCCAAGGGCTCGAGGGCGCCACCTAGGCTGGGGTGCTTGTGGCCTCACCCTACCCAAATCGCCGGACAATTAGAATAAAGTCTTCATTCACACACTCCATAGGCGGGCTCTGCGCAAGACTATTAATTTCCTTTGTACAAAGCGATTCACGCAATACAACACAACATTGTTAAAGAGCTGCCAAGGATCCTCTACTGAGCAGGAAGCAGAAGAGCAAAACAAAGAGAGTTAAAGAAAAGTAAAGTGCATCTTGTATTTGCACAGCATTAATTGGCTCGTGAAGAACAAACACTGAACTCTTTTATCGCGATCGGCTTTTGCCAGCTTGGTTCAAACAGACTTCAAGACACACCACTTTGTGGACTAATATCCCGACCATACTATGATGCTATTCTCGACCATACCGACTTGAGGTGCGAAAATATTTTACCTGCAGGACAAGGTCATCAAAAGAGCTGAAGAAGCCGTCCGGGCCGAGGGGCTCGTGGCTGCCTAACAACAAGGTCATCCGTCAATACCTGGTTTTCAAATAAAGCCTTTACTCACTCACTCCAACCAAGCCGTGCTAACCAATTATGCGTGCATTCCATACACTTCTTGTTTCGCAATGATTCCATTTTCTTCACGAAGAAAATTCATTAAGAAAAGAGCGTGACGGTCAGTGTTCCTTTTTCTCTGCTATTTACTTATACTATATCTATCGGATTTATGCAGAAATGCTGGACCAGAGCCGCGCACTCGCCTAGAACGCTAAATTTATACATTATTTGGATGTGCACTATTTATTTATTTATTTATTTATTTATTTATTTATTTATTTATTTATTTATAAGCACGGCTACGTGGTTGCTGCTTTCGAGACATAGGAAAATATTTTCCAAGAGTTCTTTTCGTTTGCTTTCATTCGTTTTGCAAAGTAGTCAGTCGCCCTGATAGCTGGGTTGTGTGTTCATGCGAATCTATGGCGACGGGCAAAATGAATGGAAAATGAAAAAGAAAGAAAGGCTCAACAAAGTGTCGAATCTAAAGAACAAAAGGTAGACGGACATGGTAGTTGATATGAGTCGGTTATTCAATGTTCATTGTACGTTTCTTGAATTCTGGGGTTATACGGGCCCAAACCACGATTTGATTATGAGGCATGCCAAAGTGGGGGACTCCAGATTAATTTTGGCCACCCGGAAGTCCTTAACGTACTCCCAATGCACGGTAAATGATCGTTTTTTGCATTTCGCGCCCATCGAAATGCGGCCTTGACGGCCGGGGTTTGATCCCGCAACCTCATGCTCAGCGGCGAAACGTCACAGCCGCTAAGCCACCACTATGGATGGTAATATATTCCTATTCTATCACTTTTTGTCTCTTATTTATCTTCATCATTCCCTCATTTCGTATGTGTTTTCTATCGTATTTCGCGCGCAGTTACGTCGACTTTGTCTTGTTGGCATCGACAAATGGTCGACCCCTTCCTTTTTTTCACTGTTTGATACTCTGGAATGCGCCCCTTAGCGCGAGGCATATGGCCTATTAGGCCTGTGTTTACGGCTTCTTCAAAACACACGCCCAAGGCTCTGGCTATGGGCGGCTATCTGCTCTCCCTGCTTCTACGAACCAGCTCTCCTCAGTCCCTAACCCTAATCGATCACCACCACTATTATTATTATTATTATTATTATTATTATTATTATTATTATTATTATTATTATTATTATTATTATTATTATTATTATTATTATTATTATTATTATGTGTTGTTGTTGTTTAATGGCATCCCTTTGAGGGCGGGGACAAACAATCACTTAGCCTGATTAATTTAATCCCGTTTTATTTATTACATCTATCGCTATCTAACCTTTTTGCCTATCTGATCTCGGCCTTAACTCTCGTATTTAAATCCTTTGGCAGTATTTTGCACCATTACCTATGCTTGCAATGACTCCATTTCTATCAATCCCTTCCCTGCATTTTTTTCCACAATATTATAATCGGTTCTTACTTATCTCGACTGCTGACCAGTTAATTCCTCCATTGTCTTTGAATTCCAACGCTTCTGCAAACTCCCTACGGGTCTCGCTGGGTGCCTATATTGGCATTCCATTACGATGTGCCGAATCGTTTCCGGGTTTTATATTATTTTCTTTATTATTTATTTTTTTGTAGCACATGGATGCCTCATCATGTGGCGCATATTTGCTCCTGTGTGTTTTTATGCGAAAGCATTATATGCCCTGTCACGCGAAAATACGGCTTGACCGAGCGATGGTACCTAAAATGGCCGACGGCGAAAAGGGTGAAAACACGTCAAAAATGCTTGAATCGACGTCCAATTTTTCAGGGAGTTTTCTGTACACAAAGTAAACTAATGGCTTCAAAAAGAAAACTTACTGCGTTTCCGTCTCGGTGGGAACAGAGCCCGGGCCTCCGGGGGTGCGAGACGAGCACGCATCCCCGACTTCATTGCGGCTTCGCGGTTCTGGCTGACTGAAGGTGTGCCTACAGTGCGTACGTCACTGCACACGCCCTGTCGCAGCCAACTGGCTGGCCAAAGATGTGTCCTTGTGTGCGCGTTATTGGGCACGTGACGGCGCTGCCAATGGAGAGGAGGCGACCCCCCCCCCCACCACGTCTTGAGTGTATGAAATGATCGCGTTCATGACGTTCCGAGGTCCACAAATGGCATAATGCCTTTGCATTCCCATGTGTAAGCAGTCTTAAGTGTCTCTGCCGAATTTTTTGTCCTCAGACAGCCAGCTCAGGCCTCAAATGGCAAGGTACTTCCATTTGCGTTGTCATGCCGACTTTCCCTCCTGATTTCATTCTCGGCCTGATTGTAAATCTCCAAGACCTTTTTTTCTTTCTATTTCCGTCCTTTACATCCAATTTACCGTCTCTGTTTATCCAAGATTAATTTAGGAAATTTGCAGGCGCAAGTTGGAATCAGCTGGCGCAACATAGAGGTTTTTGGAGATCACTGGGAAAGATCTTCGTCCTTCAGTGGACATAAAAATAGGCTGATGACGATGGTGGTGGTAATGCTGATGATGATCGCAAACAACGTTCTTGACCTCTTCCGTTGTTCTGTATCCACGTTTTCGAGGTACAGATATCTGTGCGCTTTAACCGACCATCTCATTCATGTTACCTAGCCTTTCTTAAAAGCTAGTCTTGCTCTGTGCTTCTCGGACTTTAAAAGAAGCCCAACCCATGCCAACTTTCGCGGCCTCATTTGTGGCTTTACCGTGGCTCCAGAAAGCCAGTGGGCCTACTGCCCTCGGTTTAATCTCGAACCCCGACAAGATTTCTTATTTATGATACAGAACCGCATTTGCTAACGTTAACGCTCGCACCATTAATCTGTTCCAGATTCCTCGCAACACCTCATACCACCTTATTGTAGTTTCATTCTGTTTGCATTATTTCTGTATTTATTTTTCATTTTATTTTTTTATTATCTTGGCGAAAGCTTGAGTAAGTCTTTCCTTCGTTTTTTTATACTGCTTGCCTATGGGTATGACTTCCTGTCTTCTTGATACTACGTCGTCACTCGTCTCTTCATTAAAGTTCCTAATTCCCGAATTTTCTGTGCTAAACTTAAGGCCTAGATTCGTCGGTGCAATGACACTTATATTTGCAGGCCCCTATAAATCCCTTGAATTGTCCACTAGTAGCAGAACGTCGTCCGCATGCATCAGCCCAGCGGCATTCTGGTGCACAATTTGCTCATTACGGATGTAAGATAGATCAAAACCTAATTCACTACTTTCCAGTCTTCTATGCACCTAACATAAAGCGTGGACAACAATGGAGAGTGAGCCCATTCCTGATTCAATGTTCGGTGAATTTCCACAACGTAATTGCATTTCCGGCCCTCCCATGCGATTTGTACTCCGCTTTCCTTATATATCTCCCTCAACAGCTTCACGAAATTGCGGTCTCTGCTCTCATGCTTGAGAATATCCCATAGCAATTCCCTGGCTGCGTTATCATGGGCTCCTTTAATACCTAGAAATGCCATCCATAAAGGTTTCTCCTGGGCTACTGAAATCTCTATACACTGCGTTAGTACAAAAATATTATCCCGTTCTGTAGTTTCCTTAGTATATCGTTTCTCTCCACTGAGTTCAACAGCTCTAATTTTATTACTTTCATAATCATCTATTTAGCACTAACGTTACTGTAACTAGTGCGTACGAGCTCGTCTTATCCTTATCCCATTTGCACTTATATAAAACGTTCACCATGCTTTCACGGCACCTAAACCGAATGTTTATTTATTTATTTATTTATTTATTTATTTATTTATTTATTTATTTATTTATTTATTTATTTATTTATTTATTTATTTACACATACTGCAGCCCGATTGGGCTATCGCAGGAGTCGGTTTGTTCGTTGCATTAAACAAAACATTCTTCTGGACAAATCAACTTCGACACCGTAGGAATCATGATAACTTCAAAACAAAAGATACAATGAGCAATAATAAACACAGTATGAATCAAGTTAACTTCTACGAAAATTACTCTAAAGGCAGTGACCTACTTTCACCTCGTAGTAAGTTCCATTTTTCTATTGTGCGAGGAAAGAAGCTGAATTTAAATAGGTTAGTACGAGGTTGAAATGGCGCAAGGTTAAGTTTATGGCTATTCCTAGTAGGTGCCAATTTATCAGGAGACAGATAGTTGTTCTTTAATGAATAGCGTGGGGTGTTAATGAAATTATGCAACAATTTAAGGCATTCACTATCGTTCCGCTCGGACAGAGGTTGTAGACCTAGTGCAACAAGGTGAGATGAGGGTGAGAAGTCCCAATCGTAACGGCGGTATGTGAAGCAGATTGCTTTGTTTTGAACTGATTCGAGGGTGGTAATGTCAGATGTTTTATAAGGGTTACAGATGGGGCAACCATACTCGAGAATGGGTCGAATGAGCGACTTATATGACAGCAATTTTGTTTCACGCGGAGCTTTTCGCAATATACGAGTTAGATAGCCTATTTTCATTAGCGCTTTATTGCATATGTATTCAATATGCCTAGACCATGACATGTTAGGTGTGAAGATGAGGCCAAGGTACTTGTACACCCGTTCAAGGGAAGAGTCATTAAACGAATAGTGAAACAAAGAAGCAGAAGTGCGCTTACTAAAAGATAAAATGACTGTTTTTACAAAGTTTATATTCATTTGCCATTTGTCGCACCACCTGCAAAATTGCGTAGAGGAATCGTTAAGTGAAAGGTGGTCAACATTCGTGTTAAATACGTTATACAGAACACAGTCGTTAGCATAAAGGCGGATGTTTGCGGACATATGATTCGGCAAATCATCGATATACAATAAGAACAAAAGTGGTCCGACCACTGAACCCCGGGGAACTTCGGACGTCACATTTACTACAGACAAGTTTGAGGAATTAAACGAAACATACTGGGAACGGTTATGTAAAAAGCTAACGATCCAGTCAACTAAGGAAGAGTTATTAAGTATAGCGCGAAGTTTATGGAGAAGTTTTGAATGCGTAACAGTGTCGAATGCCTTGACAAAAATCTATGAAAATGGCATCTAGTATTTTATTTCCTGTGTCGAGAGCGTGTGAAATGTCATGCGAGAATTCTACGAGCTGAGTTATTGTACTAAACTCGCGGCAAAAACCATGCTGAGCATCACTCAAAATGTTATTATTTTAAAGAAATTCCATGATATGCTTAAAGATTATATGTTCAAGAAGTTTACATGATCGAGACGTTAATGACATTGGACGATAGTTTAATGGTGACTGTTTGTTGCCCTATTTATACAGGGGAAGAATTTTTGCCAATTTTAAAACCAAAGGGACTGTCGAAGTAGATAAACACTTTTGAAAAATTACAGCCAAATATCGACTACTCCAAACACAATATCTTGCAAGAGAAGCATTGTTAATGCCATCAGGGCCACAGGATTTTTTTGATTTCCAAGCGCAATATTAAATTCAAAACACATTCGAGAGACGCGGTAATATCGCCAATTGAATGATGTGAGGCATGACTGAAGGTAGATAAGTCGAAGTTATTAGTTGCGAATACCGATTGAAAATATTTGTTGAATGCGGTAGCGCTAATTAATGGATCATTGGAAGGGACATTATTTATAACAACTGTATTTGTGGAGGCTGAAGTGGGTAAGGTTGAAGCCAAAAATTTCCTAGGGTTACTTTTCATTAAGCCTTGTAATGTAACCCTGAAGTAGAAGTCCTTTGATAAATTAATTCTTAGGCGAAGTTCCGCCTTGGCTTTTCAAAATAACCCACCAAGAAGTTAACATCATTGCAATCGCTGGGACGTTCGAATCATCAAAAGAATCACATAAAACATCAACAATAGTTGCATCGTCGACGTGTGAAAAATCTGGGGAGGTAAGATAAACAAAAGGAGTGTTACCAGCCGGAATGGAAAGGAATACGAGAACAGCCTTGTGGTCTGAAATACCATCTTTCACATTCGAAACCATTATCTAAAAGGGGGGAGTAACAAAAACTAAGTCTAAAACTGCAGCGTCCCTTAATTGTGTTCGATTCAGCAATTTGCTTTCAACCAAGATATAATGAAAAATCTAACAGCGCTTTGCTTATTTCCACATCATAGCTGGTGAGCGATAAAGATGGCCATAAAATACCGGGGGCGTTAAAATCACCGAACGGGATCAATCTTGAAGATACTCTCGTGCATGAATGTATAGTTAAAGCTGACAGCTGAGCTATGTTCGATGACGGCAGGCGGCAGATAACACCAAATACTATAGAAATACTTCCGAAAAAGACCTTACGCCAAACTGATTCGGTATCAGGTGGGCTAGGCACTATTGAAAATGTAAATTTACTGAAATTTATTGAAAATTTATTTGCTTTAATAACTTTTTTCTGTGGCATTGGCGAGCAGTGCCTTGCTTTTTGGACACGGTTGTTTAATTAGCGGTAATGGAGTTCACCAAGGCCTGCGGACGTGTTCTTATTACGTCCGCCTTCAGGAGCTCATTCCTCTCTTCTTGTTCGGCTAGATGACGTATGAATTCGCGTTGCAGTTATTATCGTTTAAACTCTTATACAAAAGCTCTTGTGCAACTGTTAACAGGAGTAAGATCTGGATGAGGGTTAGTTGGTTACTATTTAGAACTGAGGTGAACAGCGCGAATAAAACAAGACCACGAAGAAAGAAATACCACAGACAACGCGCCTGTTAACAGGAACTCTAATAGATTACAAACCACATTCTGAAGACACATATATCAAAATTAGTGCTAGGCGTGGGGTTTCCGCTAAGCAGGCATGAATTCACAACTGCTCAGCCAGTGCGTCACTGTATACGCGAATCTTATCTCCCGCCACGTGGGCATCGAGGACGCTACCTTGCGCGCCACCAAAGCGCAAGTGCACTGATCGCCGAACGCAACGCCCTCCCATCGACTGACGAAAACTTTCAGCCGTGATTTGCGGCTAATTATTTGTCACTAACCGAGCCTGTGTTGTCACCTTCTAGGTGAGTGCGCCTTACCAACAAATCTTCTATGCTACATTTGTTTGGCTGTAAATCCCGACTACGTGTGCTTGTAATAGATATGGACCTTCGTACGTATCGTGTCCGCGTAGGTTGTTTCGCACGTAGCGCCAGAGTAAAGCGAACACGTGTCTCGATGCGGTTGCGGCCGGCCACCGTCTCCGCTAAATTTTGCATGTCAGGCTGGTAATCTCTTGCGTTGTTTTGTGTAGTGCATCTGCTACCACGTGCGGGGCACGTCGGAATGAATCCCGGCCCTGACAAGCTAGACCAGCTCCTAACCATTGTCAAGGATATGGCAGCCTCTAATGAAAAATTTCAGAAAGACATCCTAGGGAGAGTAGAAGACGTAAAACGAATATGACCGAGCTAAAGAGACGTCCTTTCATAATAAAAGGAACCTCTGACTCTGACAGATGCTTAAGGATAGCCATGGGAAACTGCAAAGCATAGAATAGAAAGAATCGCCACACTCAAGTTTGGTGATAGACGGCCTCATAACACATTACGTCGAAACGACATTATCTCTAAAGGAATCGTTGAGCAGGACTCGGAGACATGTCAGGAAAAGGAAGGGCTTGTAAGTGATTTCGTTTCTAAATCTCTAGGAATTGCAGCTGGTGAAATTGGACGTGCGCGTAAAATAGCGCAGAAAGGACCAGGCCGTACTCGGCCGATGATTGTGAAATTCTTCAACTTCAAAAAAAAAAAACAATAAACTGTAAGATGTATTTAAACTAAAAAAAGTTAGAATCGTCTCACGTATGGATTGAAGAGATTTTTTCACCGAGGATACCATTCATTAGGAAGAAGCTCCGATATTTCACTCGTTCCAAACAGAAGCACGGTGAAGGATTCAAACTTCTCTTTGACGAGCTTCTACTAAACACGATTTATTTCTTAGACCATACCATTAACCAAGTAACTGCCCTCCCGAAGCGTCACGTCCCCACGAAAACCCACTGATGTCAAAAATGAACGCTGTGATGCGTTCAAACCTCGGCTGTTTATTTCATAAGCAAGATCAGTTGTGTTCTTATGTTGAATCTTGTTTGATAGACATCGCTCTAGGCACCGAAACCTCGTTCACTCGACATTTCGAATCACGAATTGTCCTTGCCTCCTGAGTTTTCGTTATTGAGAAAAGATAGGACTAGCATATCCCAAAATTCAAGATAACAGCCTGCACGCAAAGCGCTTGGCTTACGCCGCATGTAAAACGTTGTATTAAAAAAAAAACGTTCATATTCAAGAGCTGAACTATCAATATCTGGGGAAGATTGCAGGCGCTATCGCGAGCACGCGCCCTTACGGAAAACCGTAATAACAACAGTCAAAGATAAATTTTTCAACCACGACATTTCAAATATGCTTCGCAATGACACAAAAAATTTTTTTGCCAAGTTCTTGATCTAAATTACGCATCAGACTCGACGGTATCGTTATCCAAGGATGGTATTTTTTCTTTCCGCACATTCTTTCTTCGGCACATGTTGCTATTATTAGAGTTGTCGGATGATGTCGCCGCTGCCACCAGTTGAAGGGGTTGTAGGTCGTAGAGAGGAACTTGGGAGGTACTAGGCGTACAGGGTTTATTTACAGTATTTACATGTTAAACAAGAGATGCATTCAACAGTCTAGCGTGGCTCCCAAACGGAGCACGCAAGATGAAGCATACAACATAGGAGCACACAGCTCACGAGCACACTGACGAGCACACCTAGCAGCCGACAAACAGCCGCTTATAAACACTCCGTGTTCCCTAGATCCCTATAGTGAGGGAAACGGTCGAGACATCGTAGCCGGCCCGCCTTTGAGGAAATGGGGGAGGGGGTTTACACGCACACATTCCGCACAGGTTTCACTGCCCCCTCCGAGGTGAGACGGGCCCCGCAGAACTCGGGGCTTACGTCTTGAAAGGCGTGTCTTATACCCCGAGCTGACTCCCGCAGCGTGGCCACCGGTTGTCCGTTGCCTTGCGTCCTGTAGTCGCCTCGAGTGTCAGCAGACTGTGACGAATCCTGGGGTCCACGTACCGCAAAACACCCTTTTGTTAGGGAAGCTCTTCTTGCTGCGGAGAGACCGTGTCGGCGGTGGCGGATTCAGTAACAATAGTTGGTCCGCTAATCGCGTTTAGTCACAACGGCGCCGAGGGGGTGTTGAAGCGGCGCCTCGAGGTCCCTACGAAATGAGTCACCGCAGCAATTGTGATAGGCTTCCATGGTTCTCTTCGGGGAAGCTCGCAACGCTCGCAGCTACAGCTGGCTGAGAAAACTTGCATGTTGCCACTTCGGCAGGCCATTCCTAACACTATTGAATTCAACGAGTTTTTTTTTTCATCTGTTTTCACGAATGAGACCCCTGTACCTAGTAGCTTTCAGGCCCCTATTTTACATTCAATCATGCACGACATTAATATCACTCAATGGGTAGGCAACCGGACTCTTGACTAGTTAACATCCCTCCCTGCTTTTTATCTCTCTCTCTCTCTCTCTCTCTGTGAAGGAGTACAGTCCTGTATCGATCGTCTTCCAACTAACTCGGCTCCCGGTCCTGATGGCATCTGCCCTAAGCTTCTTAAAATGTACAAATCTACAGTATGTCACATTTTAGCCATAATTTTTCAGTTATCTAACGACCCGGGATGCGTCCCAAACGATTGGAAAGAAGCTCACGTAATTCCCACATCTGGTGACTCGTCTAACCCATGAATTACACACCAATTTCTTTAACCAGCACGTGTTGTAAAGTTCCCAAACACATCATTTCCTATGCTGTAATGAAATTTCTTACAGAACATAACTTTTTCTTTATCAATCAGCACGAATTTTTACATGATCAATCCTGCGAAACGCAACTGTTTGAATTAATGTTTTGCATCACTCCATTCATTCCTTGCATAAAGTTAATGCGATATTTGTAGGCTTCGCGAAGGCTTTTGAAAAGGTTCCTCACTTGCGGCTTATTCGTAAACTGACAGATCTTTACATAAATGCGAGAATAATTAGGTGGATTACCAACATTTTAACTAACCAGTAACAATCAATTTTCGTTAATGACCATTCGTCTCCCTTAATACACGTCAAACCTGGAGTACCGCAGGGTTCCCTTCGCGGAATTTTATATTTAGTTTATATTAACGATATTAGTAATGGTATCTGTTCTATAGTCAGGTTATTCGCTGACGATTGCGTGATCTACAGACAAATTAATAAGCTTGAGGACACCTGCTACCTTCAATCTGACTTAGACAACCTCAGTAAATGGTACAATAAGTGGCAAATGGAAATTAACATTACTAAAACAAAAGCTGTCGGAATAATCACATAACCCCTGTTATGTGATTACATATTGAAAAACGTGCCCATAGCCTCTGTATTCACAATAAAATACCTGAATGTTCGCTTGTCATCCGATCTGTCATGGAACACTCATATAGACGCGATTGTTAGTAAAGCATCCAGATCACTTGGCTTCATAAGGCGCAATTTGCACTCGACTAACGCGGAGACCACTTCTTGCTTACGTCCCCTTAGGACGCTCTAAAATCGAATACGCCTCCAGAATTCGGAATCCACATCATACCTACCCCAAACACAAATTGGAGTCTCTGAAAAATAAAGCTGCTCGTTTAATCCCAAGATACTATTAACGTACATCGATTGCTACGGAAATCAAATCATCGGTTAATCTAGCTCCTCTCGAAAACGCAGGCTACTGACACTACTTTCCTTCTTTCATAAGCTTTACCGCAATCAGTCATCCCACGCTACTCCAAATATCAGGCTAGCTCACCATGCGTCTTCGGGACTTGATCGCCAACGTAAACTCGAACCTATGCATCTGCGCCCGCACTAATCTGTTTTTCCTCTCACCTCTCTTCCTCGCTATCCGTCGATGGAATCTGCTTCCTGCTGAGATCGCATGCACAGTTAATCATGACTCATTTGTATATAGTTTAGTGTTCTTCCTATAAATCTGAACTAATGGTTATCAGTAATTCTCGCCCACTCCCCTCTAAAAAATTGCAAGTAAGAAATAAGAGAGAAAATAAAAGGAAAAAGAAAAAATGTTATATTCTGGTGATGTTCTCATGATGTTCTGATGATGTTCTGGAATGATATTCTGATGTTCTGATTTAATCTGTAATTTTCCTTTCATGTTTAGTAATGTATATTCAAATTTTTTTATTTCCTTGTTTTATTTAGGGTTGATTTATCATATACATGGAAAACATTTCAATATAAGGGTTCGAAGTATTTTAGGAACCTTGAACCTTGTGATTACTATACTTTTTTCACACATTGTATATACTGTGTAGTAAGTCGCTGTCTTAGTCTTTTCATTGGCGGAAGTGATGAGGTGTGCAACAGACATGGACAAAGTGTATGGAGTCTGAGCATTTCACTCTTCAAAAGTCTGCGGTGCCGTTCATTTCACTGCTGAACCCGTTTTACTCATGAAACTTCAGTGCGAACCGAAGTGAAACTTGACAATAAATAGTTGCAGCAAAGCAAGCCTGTACAGGAGTTTAAGACGCTGCCGAACTTTCGTTTTATTCGCCAAGAAACCGGTATACCTACAGGCGCGCACGTATTTGCGGCATGGCGTGGGCTTCAGGTCGCAGTGTATGCGGACATTATACAGGACAAATGTAAACAACGTTGAGCGAACGCCCTTCCGGGGCTCTTCAAAAGCACATTCGCTATGCAGGCAGAGACTTCGTAGCCTACGGGGACATGCGATAACCCTTTCCAACGATCCAATCTTCTTTTTTTCTGCATTCTTATTGTTGTTTAATTGTTTTGCATAGGTGGGCTGTGTACCACAGTGCTGCTACGGCTTCCCTGACGTTGGTTAAACTTTCGTTCTCAGCACGCTCCCCCACCACCTACGCAGTCAACGCGTCAGCTGCGATCCCTCATGCTACGTTACACCAACTGCAGCGCCGCTCCTTCCAGTCGTGGAGCTCACCGCCAAGTAAGCGTGCGGTGATAAACATATTAAGGATACTGTTGTATGTCCGTACAAGTGTCGACTAAGTCCGAACAGCTGATTGCATCAAGAAAGAGGCAACCACGACCTACGGCTCACTGACAACTGAGATTTATTTCACCAAGTATTCCTTACATAGAGAAAACAGACATAAAACGTCGCAGTTTCGTTCGAAAGACGAAGCTACAGAAAATTATTTGATATCTATACGAAGTCAGGATAGCAGTTTTATCGGCCATATGAGCTTGTAAACTTTCGCTTATTAATCAAATTAACAAGCATGGTGTCACGCGCGCAAGCAACATGAGCACATCTCACTTGATGACCGCGCGCAGTTGCTGTCAAAACGCTGGAGTGAGGAAGCGCGGCAGCAGCAGCGAGAGAATTTACCTTCGTGCTGCATCTCGCTTCAATGCGAACTAAGCGGCGACAGCATAGCACACACGAAGCAATCAGCACTCGGCGAGCTGCTGTCCCCATTGCAGATCGCTTTCAATATACAGCGCACGCGGTCGCGCCAGAATAGGACACTCCGCTCACCCCCAGTGTCTTGCGCACGACGGAAAACGGAACGCTTTCTCCCTGCTTTCCTCCCTTGCACGCACAAGATTGAGCTGCCATGGTCGGCTTACCCTCGCACGCTTTCGCTCGCACATACAGCATACGGCGCGCGGCGACGATATTATCACCCTTGAACTTTATACGAAACATCACGGCGACGGCGACGGCAGAAAGCTCCTGGAGTGCCCACATAATTGCTATCGGAATAAAATGTGTAAACAACGTGCATCTGAAAGCCATCATAGCAGAGTAGTAGCGTGGCGGAAGCTTTGTCACAAAACATGTTTTTTATTTACTTTTATATTTCACGGATGGAGAGCCGACGTTAAGCGTTTAAATTTTCATGCATCACCGATGCTTCTAGCATTTGCTGCGAAAGCTGGTGCTTGCGCTTTAGTGAACTATGAGATTGAGTAAATTCTGTGCTCCAGTGTCACTATACATACAATGGTGCGGCCGATGTCTCGAACCAATCGCGTTTACGGACAAAGAAACTAGCGCTGAAGCAGTCATCATTGGAGTCCTTCAATATCTCTTCTTACGCAAATATAACCTCAGTGCGCAGTCGAAATTGCGAAATTCAATTATCCTTGACTACAAAAGAACGGCACGCGACGGTACACTTATTTGGGAAATCAAGTGTGCAATCGAGCTCACCGAACTAGTGTTCGGCGAACTCCTTCGGATCATTTGACTGGAACGCCTATCTGCGATATTGTCCTCCGTGAACAACCCCCTCAGGGAACTGCTAGAGAGAAGAGGCAGGCATGCTGAGGCAGTCTTACTCAGACAGCTTTTAACGTGAGTGAGTTCTGGAAAAGTAGGCAGCGCTTTTACATCGCTTGCGAATGTAGTAAGCTCGACTGGTAACCTTCATTAAGGATAAACGCAATGTAAGCGAGCGGAGATCTACCGCACAAGCTGCAGCTCTTGAGGCTAGATTTGTTAGCGCATTGCCATGCGAAATAATGGTAATGCACTACGGTGCGGCGACAACACGAAAGCGCTTCTTGGAACTTTTCGCGAGACTGCTTCATATCATAAGCCCTGAAGAATGGCATAATGGCACCCACATAAAGGACACAGAAACAGAAAATGTGAACAGCAGACGGGAAGACGCACTCAATGCACTTGCAAAAAGATAAATATCGAAGTTTTCGCGATCATACAGGATAGCATTGTTATAGAACAGAACCAGACGGCGCCCGCGGACGCCGCCATTATACAGACAACTGTAGTCTACGGAGAAGGCATCGCTAATGGCAATGCGCTTTCGTTCCCTAGTCATCTACAGCAACAATACTTGTGCGAGTGTAATCACTCTCGCGACGCTCTTAGTTTTCAAAGAAAATAAATAATTATGCAGATCCCACGCACTGTGGGAACCTATATAAGCGAAGCTTTCCGTGCTGAATGCTTTGATTGACGATAATTAGCGGTGATGTTGACGGCTAAAGCTTAATTTGTTCAACGTTTAGGCTAACACGACAGTGGTGAGTTGACGTTAAACGTTACCTTGCGTGCACCACTGCTGTTTGTCTGCGTAGTGCACAGAACACACAGGGAGAGGTGTTTGCTTGAGGCGTTGTTGTGCGCTATATTTTATAACCTCTGAAGGGTTGAACGTTGTCATTTTCTCACATGTCAGATCGCATTGTGGCAGAAGTATTAAATTCGAAGTGGATCATGGGGCGGTACGTTTCAAAGCCACACTCGGATTATGAGGCAAGTCGTATAGTGGTGGACTCCGGATTAATTTTGACACCGTGATGCTCTTTAATGTGTCCCAAAATCTAAGTGCACATGCGTTTTCCATTTCCTGCCATGCAAAACACCGCTTTCACCCAAGCCAGTATGGCGCTGCTCATAGGCAGCACCACTGCGTTCACAATATGGCGGCGCTTACGAAAAAACGGTGTATACGCGCTGCAAAAACAGGTTCGCGTAAAAAAATAAAAGCGAAATAAACAGACAGGGAAGCGACCAACGAGTAGAGAAAAGACAAAACCGGTGCGTTTAAGAAAGTAAATATACCACTTCTAAATGAGCCGAATTGGCAATCATGATGTATGCACAAAAAAAGCAATAAATAAATAGAAAACAAAAAAAATAACAATGAAGACATCACATTTCAGTGTGCCTTTATTATCTATGAATTCGTTAGCTCCGTTAAACACCAGCCTAGAGGACGCGTTCGAATAGGTCTCCTTCTTGCAGCTACGCAGTACTGAGTCCGATTTATCACATCTTCAGTGGCTTTCTTGATGATCGACGCCGGAATTCTACAGCAGACACATAACTCAAAGAAACATAACCCCAAAGAAAGAAATCGAGTGAAGAGAGGTCAGGTGACCTAGCCGGCCAGCTTACAGGCCTGTGCCTTCCAATCTATTGCGCATGAAAAGTGGCATCCAGCCAGTTTCGAGCTCGGCTGTTGCTGTGTGCGGGTGCTTCATTTAACTGATACCACAGAAGTGAAAGACATAACAGCGGGACGTCGCTGAGAAACTCATCCACCGCTCCTTCAAGGATTTCATTCACGTAACGCTGTGCAGTCAGTGTATGATCGAAGAAGATGGGACATGGTTATATTGAACCGGCGTAAATTACGAACCATTCATTCAGCCACCACTAGTACTGTTGCCGATTGCGCTTTACCCAGCGTAGATATATGGCACAGTGGTAGCGTTCTGTGCAGCCAGGACGCTGAAGCCAAAAATGTTGATTCCCTTGATTCTGTGACGGATGCGGTCGCTTTCGGATATAGCTGAGTTTACACGCCGGCACAGGGCGAGGACATCTTCAATGTAAGACGTGTGCGACTCCACGGAAAATCGAACACGCTGGTCGAGCTTCTCTTTCCCGATCTCGGTGCGAATACCCGGAACATCAAAAATAGCACAAAACTTCTGTGTGAAAGTGGTCTAGTCAGGGAATTCGGGCTCATGATTCAAGAACCAAGTTTTAGCTACGCCGGAGATGTAGAAAGGGACGTTGCGTAGTTTATGAGAATCGTCCCACCCGTTGTAGTCGCTGGCTCGATAGTAGTTATCGAGCCAATCTTCGACGTCTTTCCCGCGTAAGCCAGCGAATACTCGGGGGTCACGCTGACGGCTGTTGATTATTCAGACGGAAGAAGGCTGGGCAGAGACGGTGGACATTGCAGCACACGGTGGCGTGATGCGACGACCCGAGCGGAGCTCCAGGGAGGCACGGTGAGAAGACTTGGGGAACAAGGAGCAGCCTCCACCACTTCTGAGAAACCTTTATTCTCGAAGATCCCGCGCTACGACGACAAAAACGTCGCGGCTCTGATCATGACATACGATGATGACATGAATCGATGCTGATATGTACAGATGACGAAGATGAGATGCGAATACTTTGCTCAAAATATGTGCATTGTGTTACGAATTTACGAAAACATGGCTTTTTTTTTTTTTACTCTCTCTGTCATGTGTTAACGTTCAGATAAGTGAACTTTTCGTGCACTCAGAGCCCTGTTGCCCTGTGCATCAACCATGACCGTTTAAAGGTCCTGCCAATACGGAGTCTATTTTTTTCTTTAACGGCCGTGGACTCAATCGACCCAGACAACCGGGATCCAATATCGGATGAGCCTCTTCTCGTGTATATATGTCTGCACTGCCGTGTCCGAGGGGACGTTGCTATTTTATCGGCGACTGCAGTGCAGAGCTTACCGCTGCCAAAGTGCATCTGAAGTGACCTTTTGCGAGGAACTGCAATGGAAAGACAATCGGCAATGCCACTACTGTTCGATCTTTTTTCTTTTCTTTTTTCTGGCAGCCCTGGTTCACTCAGCGTGTGGGCGTAGCGCAGCTGCAAGCTGCCAAGTATAGCGCTGCCTGTGTGCTGCAAATGGTGGGAAAACTCTACCAGACCGGAGCCTGTTGCGCTTAGTAAACGCCATCACCGATGTTAACGAATAGAGTGCACCTCCACGCGCATGCCATCCAGTCTAACTTGTTTTTATTGAGAAAGGAAAAGAAAAACGAAAGAATGATTACAATATTTGGAACAATATTTGAATATAATCGGGTTGGCCTTCGACAAGCGACGCTGCAGCAACCACTGTTTTATTACATCGGTAACAGGCTGTGGATATCTGAATAAATCCTTCTCTATTATAATACTCGTATTCTTTTTTTATGGGTTGTACGAGGTTCCCACGGTGTCCTCGGTGAACTAAAAGGAGTCAGCCTGCTTATATTTAATGAAAGTTGGCGACAAGTTATTGGGGATGTGTAGGCAAAGTTCAAACTATACTATGTAGGTTAATTACGGCCTGTACAGTAACTTACGCGTTATAAGTGTGTTTTAAGAACGACCGCCTCGCAAACGGCGCCCGCATTGGAAGGCTGACACAAAGAATAGTACCAGCGAAAGTTTTCCGACAATTTCAAAAAAATCATCTTCTTTTTTTGCTTAGGTTTCATTGATAACGCACGCGAAGAAAAATAATATAATATCGTGCTTCCCTTGGGAATCGCAAAGAGAAATATCGCCGGAATATTCTTTTTTTTTTTGTCCTGCATCTTAATCAGATAACTTTATTAAAGAACCACATTTTCGGAATACTTCTTTTTTATCTTATGCCGCTAAAAATATTCTATTCTAAAAAAAACAGCATTCGGATTGCGTTGTCATCCATTTCGTGAAATAAGAACTATGGAGCGCGTTTCGTAAGAACAAAAAGTAACAAAGCTCGCCCCACGAGGCGTTCGCTGCCTGGCAATATTATGCGCTAGTGC